>NC_073407.1:20865756-21090756 GCF_028641065.1 Leucoraja erinaceus
CACCAAACCCAAACCAATTAGGAGCAGACGAGGGCATTCGATCCAATTTGTGATCCCAGCTACAAAGACAGATGTGTACAGCAATTCGTTCTTCCCCCGCACAATTAAAGCATGGAATAATCGCCACCCAACTATAGTTACCCAACCAGATGCAACTAAATTTAAAGTAGCACTTTCTTCCCAATAACCCATTTCTGGCTTAATCCCTCCCTTCACCACCTCCAGTTTAAATTCAGTTGGAATATTTTGGAGGACCAAGTAACCAAGAACCAAGAATAAAAAACGGCAAATCAATTCTGTGCAAAACACAATGTGTGAAGAACTCAGCAGGTCAGGCAGCATCTGGGGAGGAAATAGATATTTTAGAACATGACCCTTCATCAGTCTGAAGATAGGACCTGACCCAAAATGTATCTGTCCATTTCCTCCCCAGATGCTTCCTGACCCACTGAGTTTCCCCCAGCGCTTTGTGTTTTGCTCAACATATCAGTATCTGCAGTTTTGTGTGTTTCCACATATCAATTCTGTATCAATTTGGTTCTTCCGTCAATCACGTGAAACCTCTGTTTTCTGGTATCAATCTTCTCCCACCAGAAAATCTCTTCCTTACTCAACTAATCAATACATGGTTCAATACATGAAGTTCTTGATCCCCAGCACCAAATTAATAAATATTTCATGCAGTCTCTTTAGGTCTAACAGCTTTTCTAATGAGGTCTATCCCAGAAATTTACACAAACACTGGTTGAGGTCTAAGCCTCAATTATTAATGTCATATTATTAATGTCACAAATCCCACAAATAACCAAGTCTAGGCTATTAATAGACAGTATATCAAAAAAACAGTGAGTCCTGTAAAATGTCATTATATACATGGTCATGTATATAATCCACATCCACCCCTCCCTTTTCATCTGTGCATTAATTGCCTCGTATTGTGTTTCGAATTGTATTCTTTCTTTACTTTGTGTACTAGTCATGTCTCTACTATTTATTTCATTCCCCTTACATGTTTTTCCTCTACCTGCTAAATTTTTGTAAGGTGTCCTTGAGACCCTTGAAAGGCGCCCATAAATAAAATGTATTATTATTATTATTACATAACTGTCCTTTAGCTACATTTACACCCATCGTGTCATTGTCTCTTTAATTGTACTAGCTTTCATCTTGCTAATATCGGTTATGTAATACTGTTTCGTATCACTTTGAAATAAGATTAAATGCACGATATTAATCAACTTACTTTTATCAACCCGTTACTTCATAAAGGTGGAAATCGGGATACATTCATTTGATTCAATGGCCACTATAGCGTATGTTGACTCGGGTTGCAAGCTGAATATTCCAAGAGATGGAACATAGTGACTGCAAAGGTAACATGGAGAAGGAGGCGAGTATGACATTAGAGCAGCAGTGAAGAAAGATCTTGGATCGGACGTTAGGTCAGAGAGTCATCCACATGGCAGAGAATAATGTCAAGTAATAATCCACATCCAGCCCTCTTTCCCATGCCCATGCCCCTCATGCTGACACACACACATTTCCCCCACCCCATGCCACCCTGTTTCGTCCCCCTCCCCCATATGCTCCTCCCATCCCTGAGTCTCCTATTTATCTTTTATCCCCCACTTTTTCCCTCCCTCCTTGTCCCCATCCCCCCACATCCCTCCCTCCAGCTTTACATTTCACACGCACATACATGTGCAAACTCACACACATGCACGCACAAACATTCACACACATACAAATACTATGCACACAATACTCACACACACAGACACGATACGCGCACACGTATACACACACATACGTATGCACATACAAACACACATTCTCTCTCACACACATATAGAAACATAGACAATAGGTGCAGGAGTAGGCCATTCGGCCCTTCGAGCCTGCACCGCCATTCAATATGATCATGGCTGATCATCCAACTCAGTATCCTGTACCTGCCTTCTCTCACATACTCTCACATTCACATGCACACTCTTTCACACACACACACACACACACACACACACACACACACACACACACACACACACACACACACACACACACACACGGTACACATACCCGCATACACACACATACACACACCATACATACACACACACACATACATACACACACATACACACACACACACACACACACACACACACACACACACACACACACACATACATACACACACACATACATACACACACATACTCACACACACACACACACACACACACACACACACACACACACACACACACACACACACACACACACACACACACACACACACACACACACACACACACACATACACCTGAAAGTTCTATACCCTGGAATGCTGAGTTGCTAGTTCTGCCGTTTTTCAAATATGCCTCTGATTCAATATGATGGAGTTGAACAACAAAGGACAAAAAAATCTAGTAGGGGTAGTTTAGAATTCTCTAGTCAATAGCAATTTACTTGGAAGTAAGCGGAGCTTGTTGTAAAGGTAATGCAATAAGTAAAGGAGACTTTAATCTTCAGTTTGATATGACAAATCAAACTGGCAGGAGCAGCTTGGTAAACAATTCATAGAATGTGTTAGGGATAGTCTCTGGGGAACATTGTGGTACCCATCAAAGTACAGGTTATTTGAGATCTTGTCATACAATGACAAAATGTTAATTTGCAAACTAATAGAACTGGATCTTCTGAATGAGAGTGATATCATAATAATTTTGTATGAATCAAAAGTAATCCACTTAACAAATGTAGAGATTGAGAATGAAGTAAACCCAGTTGTACAAACATGAACCACGGGTCTGCTATTGAGAAATAATATTTCAAGAGTATGACATTAGACGAGTAATGGGACATCCACAAAGGAAATATATTGTTCTGATTCTATGACAGTTCTCAATGAATATACACTCTACTGAGAAACAAAATTCCATGGAAAAAAGAATCATACATTTGTGATGAAGTGAAGAGAAAATTGATTGTTTTTCGTTAAAACTAAAGGGTTGGGTATTTTGGGGAAACAACGTATTAAGTGGTGAGGATTGGGGCAAATTTTCAAACCTGCAACTGATGGCCAAATTAAAGAAGGTGGTCTACATCTCTTGATGCTCCTGAACACATCATCAGTGATGTAACCTGGGGTCATTGGGTGTTTCGGGTCTTTCAACATCAGACATCTTCACCCAGGCGACCCAGCCGTGGTTGATCAGACCACGACTTGTGTTCAGGTGGCAATCGCCGCTCCCCATGGACCTCCTCTCCTGATCCAGAGCCATCTCAAGGCCGTCTCCGCTGCCTCTGTGGTGTTCTTGATGGCTCTTCTCCTCTCCACTCCGTTGTTGCCCAGTGCACTCAAGGCTGTGTAGAGCGATTGCCCTGCAAAACCTCTGCAGCCAACCTCGATGGGCATACACCTTGCCTTCCAGCCCTGCTTGCGGCAGTCTATGACCAGCTATTTGGACTTCTTCCTCTCGTGGGTCTCCTCCAGACGGTCCTCCCACGGCACTGTCAGTTCCAACAAGACAATGAGAGGATGTCTGGCCTCAGGGTGGTCGTGGCAATGTGCAGTGGGAACTTCAGCTGTTCCACCAGGTCTACAGAAAGCTGCCAATCCTGCACAGTCACCAGGATTCATTACCATATATTATATGGTCAATTCACAATTTGATGGTAAATTAGCAATAACTATCAAAACTGATAATGAATATGTATAATGTAAGTGAGCAATCAGAGTGAATGTGGATCACTTAGAGAATGAGACCAGAGAAATTAGAAGTTAAGGAAAAGGCTAGAACATTAAAGAACGCCTTTGTTTTAAACATTCACAGCTGGAGAAACAAATAACATATCAGTGGCAAAGTAATGAGCATGAGGAACTTAAAGTGATCACTAATGAAAGAAAGCTAAGGGATGGAATTAAAAACTGTCTCAGTGTTCAGAGGAGCTGAGCACGAGGTACAGGACGTGTCGTGAATGATCAACCCACATTTCCCACATTTTGACGAGATATGAGCGGTGTGGAAGGAAGCAGCAGTAGCAAACGTAACACAGTTACCTGGGGGAAAGAGGAAATAAGGAACCATCGGCCTGCTAGCCTGGCTTTAGTAGTTGGCAAAATAAGAGAATTCACATTTGAGGAAGTGGCAAGGCACTTAGAAAATCATAATATAATAAGCAAAATCAACGTGTTTTATGGAAGGGAAATGATGTTTGGCAGATGCCAGACAGTTTTAGTGATGTAACTAGCAGTAAGTAATGAGGAACGAGTGATTCTTAAAGCCATTTGATAAGGTGCCACATGGAACATAGACTATAGAACAGCACAGCACAAGAACAGGCCCCTATGGCCAACAATCTTTGCAGTGAACTTGATGCCAAGACTATTGCTTATCTACCTGTGCATAATCCATATCCCTCCATTGCATGCATATCCATGTGCCGATCCAAAAGCCTCTCAAATGCCACTATCGTACCTTCCCCAATCATTACCCTTGCCAGCATGTTCCAGGCACCATGCCAGGAAGTTCCAGGAGCCATACCAGGGAGCATGGGGGGATAATTAAAAATAAATTAAAAAGATTAAAAATAGTTACATTTTGTTCATAATGTAGAGGGATGAGGTGATTGGGCACGGATATCGGTCAGAGTATGAAGTGGGAAATGCTGAGGCTCTTAGCTATTGTGGAATATGTTCATATGTTTAGAGTGATTAGATGTTGGTTTTCAGAGAAGCTTGGATGTCTTCCACATGAATCACGAAAAATTCTTCCAGAACCATGAATGGTTGTTTCTATTGAGGGGACGTAAAGGTCGACATTGATGAAGGCCACGACCTGCAGGCTTAGGTCATAGCAGATAAATCTGAAGGAGATCGGAGAAGGGTCTCGACCAGAAACGTCACCTGTCCCTTTGTTCCATAGATGCTGCCTCACCCGCTGAGTTTCTCCAGCATTTTTGTCTACTCTGAAGCAGAGAGTCATACAGCATGGAAATAGGCCCTTCAGCCCAACATGGCCATGCCGAACAAGATGCCTCATCTAACATGGTCCCATTTGTCTGCATTAGGCCCACATTAGGCCCACATCCCTCTTTCCTTTCCATGCACAGTCCAAATAAGATAACTGGTTGCAAGGCACAGTCCGGCAACATGTTTGGTGATAGTGTGACCTTACCCGATGAACTGAATACGTTCTATGCTCGCTTCAAGCATAAGGCCAACAGGGTGGTGACACCTGGCCCTTCACTCCGATGTGCCTCTCCCCAGGGTGACTGGTGCTGAGGTTAGATCGACCTTCCTGAGGGTAAACCCATGAAAAGCAACTGGCCCAGACGGAGCTCCTGGCCGTGTCCTTAGTAGCCGCGTGGGCCAGCTGTCGAGAGTATTTGCAGATATCTTTAACTTCTCCCTACTCCTTTCTGAGGTTTACGAATAAGGGGTCAGCCATTTAGGACTGAGATGAGGAAAAGCTTTTTCACCCAGAGAGTTGTGAATCTGTGGAATATCTCTGCCACGGAAGGCAGTGGAGGCCAATTCACTGGATGTTTTCAAGAGAGATTTAGCTCTTAGGGCTAACGGAATCAAGGGATATGGGGAAAAAGCAGGAATGGGATGCTGATTTTGGGTGATCAGCCATGATCATATTGAATGGCGGTGCTGGCTCGAAGGGCCGAATGGCCTGCTCCTGCACCTACGTTTTTGTTTCTATGTACCTGTCCAAATGTCTTTTAAATGTTGTCTTGGTACCTGCCTATGTTGTCATGGTACCTTCCATATACCCATCACCATCTGTATGAAAAAATTGCCCCTCAGGTTCCTATTAAATCTTTCTCCTCTCACTTTAATCCTTGATTCCCCTACCCTGTGAAAAAAATGTGGTGCATTCATGCTATCAATAATTGTATACACTCTACATAAAGTGCAGTTTTAGTGCCTATGCCATGGGAAATATTTACTTGCCTATAAGTAGAGATTTAGTAAGATTCCCCATTCTGTCTGGAGCTGAGACAATTGACAGGTAATCCTATTGAAATATAGAAGATTTGAAGAGTGACACAGTGGAATAGAGTGGGAGGGGTGTATCTGTGGGAGGCAGAGGTGTATTAGATGAATAAAGACTGAATCTTGAAGCTTGCCTGGTTATAAACAAATCATGCATAACTAATTTGAATGTCTTTTTTTAAAGAGGTAATAAAGATAGTTAATTAGGGAAATAACGCTAATTTGTATAAATGGACTTCAAAGGATGTTTGAAAAAATGCTACATAACACACTTGCAAGAAAATCTAGTCCCTTGGAATCCATTTGGCAGAAGCAGCATGGATAAAACATTGGCTGAGGGGCTGGAACCAGAGAGATGTGGTGAGCATTTCTTTCCCCAATGGTCGATAACACTGTTATTTTTGATACATATTAATGACTTGGGCTTCGATGCATTGGGCAACGTTTCAAAACCTGCAGATGGTGTACAACTTGGAAACGTAATAAACAGTGAGGGGAAATGGCGATGGACTTTGTGGAATTGAACAGGTTATTGGACAAATGGTAGATGAAACACCCGCCAAAGGGAAGACCAAGCAAAGATAATCTAATGTAAAGAGTATAATTACAAAAAGTTCTACATCATCAAGAGAAACTGGGTGTCAAGAGTAATTAGTGTTTAATTGTCTTATGTATCAATAACGGAATATTTACATTCTTATTTAGAGCAACATAACAGGCCTGTAAATACAAACATGCAGATAATATATAGTAGATGGATTTGGTGGAGAAGAAACCGTCAGTTGGGGCAGAATGGAAATGTACAGCGCGGTAAGTTTATCTCTTTGTAAGTGTATCTCTGCATAAGTGTATCCCGGTTTTATATGTGAGGTTGATATTTGTGGCACTACAATTGTTTAATGATGGGTTTAATGATGTATTAAATCTATCCCCCCTCATCTTAAACCTGTGTCCTCTACTCTGGGTAAGAGACTCTGTGCGCATTTACCCGATCTATTCCTCTCATGATTTTGTGGAATGAGGAAATCAAATTCACAGCGAGTAATTGTGATCAGGAATTCATTGCACGAAGGAATGGTGGAAGTCTATTTCATACACACATATTGAGATAATTGAGATAGAAAAAAATAAATGCCATAGGAAGTGTTTTGGACTTTTTGCTTTTTTCCGTTATATTACCAAAGGCCACTTTTCCATTCAGAACAGATGCAAACTTCTGACTCAGAACTTCAGTATTCCCTCTGATTCCAGATCTGGTGCGGTGTTTGTACCATCTCCCTGTGACCACATGGGTTCCTTCCACAGTTTCTCCCACATTCCAAAGACAGGCAGGTTTGTAGGTTAAGTGGCCTCAGTAAATAAGCCCCTAGTATGTGTAGGGACTGGATGCAAACAGAGCCAGTGTGAATGGGTGAGTGACAATGGGTGAGGGTTTGGTGGGCCGAACAGCCTGTTTCCATGCTGTATCTTTCAATTTAAAAAGATGCCTCTCGTTCCATTGTTTCTCGTCCTTGCCTTAAATATTACTCCTCAAAATGCCTATTCTGTTGATTAAAACCTTCATTCAAGTGTTGTCTCAAGATCTTGAACTCCTTCCTTTTTAACTCATCATTTCTAACATTTACCATAAGAGCAGTCCCTCGCCCCCCCCCCCCCCCCCCCCCCCCCTCTAATGTTCTGCATCTGTCCAGTCATCCATTTACCCAGTAGTATGTAATGCAAGGCACAATGTGGGACTCACTTTGGCTGTTGATGTTTAAAGTGTAGAATGGTACAGCACAGGGGAATAGGCCCAACAGTCCACAATGTCCAAGCTGAACATAATAACTCTTATGTGCCTGGCAGCACATGGATCCATACCCTGCATATCCATGTGCCCGTCCAAAAGCCTCTTAAATGCCACTATAGTCTCTGCCTCCACCACCACCCCTGGCAGTGTGTTCCAGGCACCCACCACTCTTCATGTTTCTTCAGTCCATTCCCTAATGACTGAACCCCTGACAAGATCTACACTCCAACAATGTGCAGTCCTTTGTCCAAAGGAGTTGTATTCTTTTATACACAATAAAATACCCCCCTCCCTCCTCTCCCAACTCCCACATTTAGAAAGCCGCCAGTATATTACAGCCAGGCTATTTATTATTGAAAATATAAATCACTTGAACTCACTTCCAAGTTTGTTAATCAATGTGTAAACATCCTAATCCCTCAAGTAGATTTCATCCTGTGACGCTCTCCAAGATTCTCGCTATTTTATATACCAGACCACACAAACGCCCAGATTAGATTACAAATAGCAATTCACTCGCGGGTATGTGTTATTCTAGATATGAACCGCCCAAAATGCTCCATCAGGTCCCAGTCTGCATCTCACCCCCGGCTCCGTTAATCCTTGTATCCAAGGCTCTATACCTGGATTGAATCTTAGCCTCTGTAAAAGGGACACATCAGTCCGTTATTCCCCGTGTAACTAGTCACCAAACCCGGGGGACACGCTCCAACACACAGTTGCGGACGGCAGCGGTCCCCTGGCACATCATATTGGGCAACACCAGGGGCGAGGAGGGGAGGGGAGGGGACTTCGTTTTATTATCGTCTGCTTTCGCGTTTTTTTTTTAATTTAAATTGTTTTTTTGGAGCTTTCTGGCAGAATTTCAAAATCAGGAGTTGGTGTTGTTGTTGCGGGTTGGGGGGGGTTGGGGAGGGGGGGAGAGGGAGAGGGGAGGAAGGGTGAGACAGGGGGAGTGGGAGGGAGGGAAGGAGAGAGATGGGGAAGGAGGAAGGGAAAGAGGGAGAGGGGGAAGAAGGGAAGGAGAAAGGGAGTGAGGGGAGAAGGAGAGAGGGAATGGAAAGGAAGAAGGAGACGGTGGAGAGGGAGGGAGGGAGGAGGGAGAGGAGGGGGGGGAGAAGGGGGGTGGGGGAGGAGGGAGGGGGGGGGGGAGAGGGGGGTGGGGGAGAGGGAGGGTGGGGGGGAGAAGGGGGTGGGGGAGAGGGAGGGAGGAGCGAATGAAGGAGAGAGGGAAGGAGGAGAGAGGAAAGGGGGAGGAAGAAGGAGGGGAGGGGAGAGAGGGAAGGGAGGGTGGGGAGAGAGAGGAGGGATGTGAAGACAACGTTAGCCCCCGCTGAGTCACGGCAGAGGTTAGAGTGGGCGGCGGAGTTGTGTAAGAGTCCGTGGGGGGAGTGGGCGGCAACAACTGACAAAACTCCTGAAAGATTTCTTTTCGTATCCGTCAGCAAGAAGTGGGGAGAGTTCCGCAGCGGGACAAAAGTTGTGGAGAGTAGTGGGGAGTGGAGGGAGTGGATCTGTGGCGACCACGGGCCGGGGTCGGGGCCGGGTTGGTGTGGGGAGGGGAGGGGAGGGGAGGGGAGGTGGAGGGTGATCTGTTCAAACCGATGGACAAACCGGGCTCTCTGTGTCCGGCCGGGCTGGGGACGCCGGAGGCCGTTCAGCACAGAAAGAGTTTCTCGGTCAGTCATCTGCTGGATCTGGGAGAGGCGCCGGGCATGGACGGCTGCACGGAGCCGACCAGGGGGGCGAGGGAGAGCGGCCGGAGGACGAGAGATCAGCCCGGGCTCGGCGGCGGAGGCGAGGCGGCTCGGCAGAACGGTGAGTGAATGAGTGAGTGAGTGAGTGATGGCTGGGAGGGGAGGGGGTTGTTTAGGGCTCGGGACTGGCCGGGGACAAGAACAGGGGGCGGCGTGAAACCTACCCCGAGCCCACCCGGTAACTACAGGGCCAATTATGTAAGCAAGAAGGATCCCAATAATAAGGGAATCTGAAGAAGGGTCCCAACCTGAACCATCCATCGCCTGTCCATCCCCTCTGAGTTCCTCCAGCACTTTGTGTTTTGCTAAAGAATTACAAATGTATTAGGTAGCAAGGAACTGCAGGTGATGGTTTAAACCGAAGATAGATACAAAGTGCTGGAGTAATCCAGCGGCTCAGGCAGAGTCTCTGGAGAAAAGGAATGGGTGACTGAGGTCTGAAGAAGGGTCTCCCATTCCTTCTCCCCAGAGACGCTGCCTGGCCCGCTGAGTTACTCCTGCAATTTGTAATTCTAACATGGGAACTATCATTTCAATTGGAAGTGGTTCCTGGGTGTTTGTAGATTAATATGCTGGCGGATCAGTGTGAGACGCTGAGGGGGTTTGACAGGCTGTGGGGTGGGGGTGAGGGGGGGGGGGTTCTCCTGTGAGTGGGGAGGGGGGGAGGGGGGGGGGGGTCACAGTTTATGGATCAGGGGTCTTCTCCCAATTATGAAAGCGACCAGACGACTGTCTATTCTCCCCGAGGATACTGAGACTTGGGTAAAGGCTCTGCATCGAAGCGCGGCACAAGCAGAGCCTTGGAATGTTTTTTCTTAAACATATAGAGGTAGATAAACACTTGATAAGCAAGGAGGCGAAAGGTCACTGGAGGAGAGGAATGCAGAGTTTACAATCACGCCAGCCACGGTCTTGTCAAGGGACAGAATAGGCTCGAAGGGCCGAGTGGCTTACTACTGCGCCTGAATTCCGACGTAGAACTGTGTGCAAGAGTCTGAAGAAAGGGTCCCGACCCCAAAACACCTCGCCTGCCCCCCCCCCAACCCTGCCCCAGAGTTCCTCCAGCATTTTGTGTTTTGCTCAAGATTCCAGCATTTGCAGTTCCCTATCTCCTGTCAACAATTGGGGTCGAATAATTCCATCCAACAACTCTGTCTTTTAGTTCTGCGTGGTTATGCTCCAGGGTCAAAAATATGCCTTTCATTGGAGTCAAAATACTAATCTTAAGCAATCCGGTGACCTCAATATATTTCCTAGAATTTGTTTCACTCTCCAGACACTGCAATTTTATTTTTTTCTGATTTGTTTGTTATTGAGGAAGATTGGTGACTCAGACTTGCCCCTGTACCCACTTCCTGCTAACGTGTCCCCCTGTCCCTCTATCCATGTACCTATCCACCCCCGGGTCCAACAGCGCACTGCTATCTCACTGCACTGGTCGGGATCATGAGGCAAGAACGTGGCTTCAAATCCACCGGCAGCTGTGTTAAATCATGTATCTGCAATTAAAAGTTAATATCAGTAATGGTGGCTGTGGGCAGACAGGGATGAAGGGGGATTCAGCCGGGCTATTATCAAGTGCTGGAGCAGGCTCGGGAAGAGAGAGTAGATTAGGGTAAAAAGCAGGGATCAGTGCAAGTGGCCGTGAACCTTTCAAATTCTGGTTAAAATTCCACATGGTTCACAGTTGCCTTTGGGTTAGTCTGACGGTTCGTCCCCTAATCTCAAGCAGACCCACAGTATAATCTACCCCTTGAAATCTCCCACTGAATTCAGACGCATTTAGGGTCCTTTAATTCATAACAACCTGGATAAAGGTGTAAGGAATGGTGCTAAACTATTGCAGGGCCGAGGTGGAGGGGTGGGGAACCTTTTCATGTTGGAATGCTGCATTAAGTTAGCTGTAATCTAAAAAGGCCGCATCCAAGAAACTTCAATTTGATATACTTCAAAATGTACATTATATTGTTAAAATAGCCCTCACGACTTTCTAATGTCTTAATTGTGGCTGTCGGTCGGGGAGGATTATTTTGTTGAATTTTCTTTTACTCTTTTAGTATTTTAAATACGTTCATTTTAAGATTAAAATTAAAATCATAAAAGACAAACAAAAGCATATTAACAAAAATAAAAGGATTTGTTCTGCAAAATTTGGATTCATTCAGAAGGCCGCACTTAATGGCCTAGAAGGCCACATGTGGCCTTAAGGCCTCAGGTCCCCCACCCCTGGTATAAACCTTCAATATGCCAGGATTTTATATGGGGGGGAGAGAGCAACATGCAGAGGAGAACGATCGCCTCAGGGGAGAGAGGAACAGATGGGAAAGAGGGAGACTGATGTACTGTGGGAGAGGGACAAGTCTGGCGGAGAAAGTAACAGAATGGGGAGAGAGAATTTCCATCCCTCATCATTTTATTTTTTGGGCTGTGTGGCCCGATGGTTATAATTAAGATAGATTCTACTTCGTGGAAAGTCCGTGTCCAAACTTTACAGAGTTTTAAGTTTCAAAAACTCACAGCCATGTTTCTGGAGGTTTAGAATCACACCATTCAACAGCTTTCAACATGTTCCTCTCTTGTGCTGTCTTAGTAAAGTTGCTGTTCTGGCATCAGTTATGTGTACTCTCTTCCATCTCAGCTTCCAACTCTGTCTCCACCATCGCACTGCTTCTCATCTTCAGTGAGTGCCATTTTGGTCATTTCTTTTTGAACAGATACTTTCATCCCGTCTACACAAAGCTGGCCGGCTCTCCAGCACTTTAACAGATGCCTGGACGACACCACAAACCACTGTGCGTGTTCTCTGTTCATCATTCTTTCCTGAAGCATTCTCACCTCCATCTAACTCGGTATCCTTGCTTGAAGTTTCTCCAGCGAGTCACACCCCGGCCACTCCCTCTTCTCCCCTCTCCCATCAGGCAAAAGGTATAGAAGTGTGAAAACGCACACCTCCAGATTCAGGGGCAGTTTCTTCCCAGCTGTTATCAGGCAAATGAATCATCCTACACATCCAGAGAGCAGTGTTGAACCACTATCTACCTCATTGGTGATTCTCGGACTATCCTTGATCGGACTTTGCTGGCTTTACCTTGCACTAAACGTTATTCCCTTATCATGTATCCATATACTGTATATGGCTCGATTGTAATCATGTCTTGTCTTTCTGCTGACTGGATAGCAGACAACAAAAGCTTTTCACTGTACCTCAGTACACGTGACAATAAACTGAACTGAACAGAGGCCAGATCTTCACTCCGTACAAAGTTGCTGCATGCACACATGTGTTTTAAACTTTCTTTGCAGTTTCACCAAACCTGACTCAACACAAGTGGCCCTCTCTGCCAAATTCCACATTGCCCATGCTGATATTATTTGATGATTCAGTTTCTCAACTAACCGCGCATCTAGCTGAACAGTTGACCCCGGATATTTGAACTCGTCAGCATATGGAATATTTACAAACCGGGGTTTTGAAAGTTATTAAAACCTTCAAAACAATATAAAATATTTGTGCATTTTTAACTTGCATAAAGTAACACTGGGATCATGATGAAATAGATCCTGTCCCACCGTCTGTCTCTCTCCCTCTCCTGCCAGTTACTCTTGCCACCTACAAGTCAGCCACTCTCCACCTACAAGTATGTCATTGCCCCCCCCCATCTTGCATTCTCTCTACCCCAACCTGTCACTCTCCCTCCTCCCAGTCTATCGCTTTCTCCCCTGAGTTGGTCACTGTCCTCCTAATCTCTCACTCTCCCCCCCCCCAAGCCTGTCCCTCTCCCCCCAGTCTCGCCCTCTCCCCCGTCTCTCCCCTCTCCCCCGTCCCCCCTGTCCCTTTCACTCTCCCCCCATTCTGTACCCTTCCCCCAAGCCTGCCACTCTCGATGCATCACCCTCCATCCTCTCCCTGAGGCTATCACTCTCCTCTGTCTGTCTCTGTTGTTTTCTCACCCCCATCTATCACTCTCCCCTTGTCTATCACTCTCCCTCCCACAGTCTGCCAGTCTCGCCTCCAGTCTCTCACCCTCCCCCATCTCAATTTGTTTTCCCATCGGCCCGTGTCCCTGGCCTCCTGCAGAGTCACCCTTTGTTTGATTACCACTCACCCACTTCCTCTACTCATGCCCCCAACCAGTTAGTACCTTAGAACATAGAACAGTACAGCACAGGATCAAACACTTCAGCCCATAACACCTGTGCCGTACATGATGCCAAGACCAACTCTTATCTGCCTGCACACGATCCATACCCGCCCATTCCCTGCACATCACATGCCTATCTAAACGTCTCTTGGTCACCACTATTGTATCTGCCTCCAATATCCCCGGCTGCACGTTCCAGGTACCCACCATCCTGTGTAAAATAACTTGCCCTCAATGTCCCCCCTCACCTTAAAACTGATCCGTGAAGCTAATTCCCCTTCAGATGGTGGTTCCTCATCTCCTGCTTACTGTCAATCAACCTCATGCCTCGTTATCTACATCTATCCATTTCTACATAACTTTCTCTCTGAACTTTGTGCATGCATTTCCTTGTCTTTCTGTCTGTCTGTCTCTCTCCAGTTATTGCCTCCCTTTCCCATCCCTTCCCCTGTTTGCCCGTCCTCTCTCTGCTCCATCTCCTGTTTCCCATGGAGTGCAGCTGGAATGGTAAACGCTGAACCGATGCTGAGGAAACAGCCGTCCTGGTGTTCTGCTGAAACGCTCAATGTTCACATGGACTCGCAGAGTAAATATCACTCGGAAGGAGGTCATTTGATCATCAGCACAATGGAGATACAAGTTAACGAACGCTGCAGATCAAATGGATTCATTCCACTCAATAAAGTCCATTATTTTACCGAAAGAAAACTTTCAGCCGAATGGGAGGGAAGGTTTATTTCAACAGTGTGGAATTAAACTTAATTCTGTATTTAGCAGGCTGTGCCGACTAAAGTCTTACTTGTCGATCCCACTGTGTGACAAATGCCAGGAACTCCACCAGAACCCTTGTGGCACAGGGAGTTTTTTTTTTCAAATTAATATTATTCATTCTCGAGACGTAGGCTGGTAGAAGGTATTAAAAAATAATAATTTCATGGCCAATGGTATGTTGGCCTCGGGTTGGAATACAAAAGAGGCGGAAGTTTGGATACTGTTATATAAAGCTCTGGTTAACCTCCCTGTGGAGTAATAACACTCGCGTCTGGGCACCGAGACTCAGAACGGAATATTGGTCTTGGAGACATGCAGACCGAGAATCAGCAGATTCATCCCTGAGTGAGGGATTCAGTTTGAAGGCGGGTAGCGTGGTCTGAGTTCTATTCCTTTGAATATCAGTGTTATGATACCAGCTAATTGTGGTGTTTACAGTGATCCATGCCAACAAGAGAAGTGGGGGGGTGGGTGGATGGGGGGGGTGGGGGGGGGGAGGTGGATGGGGGGGTGGGGATTGGCTAGGGTGGGGTGGGGAGGGGGGGGTGGGGGAACTACAGATATGGGGGAGATTGGATAGAAGGGGTTGTGTGAGAGTAGATGAGAAAGAGAGATAAAGGGACAGTTGGGGGGTGGCTGAAACTGGATTACATACCATTGGATTGTAGACCACCCAGACAGAATACAAGGTGCTGCCCCTCTAGTTAAGCCGATCTGTAAGGCAGTGAGGTGGTCAATGATGGGCAGCTGATGAGGGACTCACATTGGGGGGGGCTTTATTTGGAGGTGAGGAGGTGAGGTGGGGGGGGGGGGGATGGAGAAGGCCCACAATGCACACCCACCCCTCCCCCAGAGGAGAACGAGCAATTTCTGTTTGTCACTATTGATGGGAGTCACAGAGTCAGACAGCACGGAAACAGGCCCTTCGATCCAACTCGTCCATACTGGCCAAGATGCCCCATCTTAGATGGTCCCATTTGCCCGCGAATGGCCACGTCCTTCCACGTACCTGTCTACGTGTCTTTTGAATACTTTTACAGTACCTGCCCGACCTGAAAGATCATCTATCCATGTTCTCCACAGATGCTGCCTGACCCGCTGTGTTATTCCAGCACTTTGTGTTTTGCTCAAGATTCCAGCATCTGCCATTCCTTGCGTCCCGCACATAACAGTGTGGTTACCATTGGGTGATCTGGTTAAATGAGTGGGAATATTGCCCTATATCTGGGTGAGAGGGCTATCCCCACCTTCACTGATGGTGTGTGAACTCACACCTAACCCTGCACCAGAGAAGTGTGAATTCACACCTGCTCCTGCACTGTTGGAGTGTGAACTCGCACCTACCATTGCACTGGAAGTGTAGGCTCACAACTACCCCTGCACCAGCAATGAACTTACACCTGCCCCTGCACCAGAGGGAACTCACAACTACCCATATACCAGAAGTGTGAGCTCACACCCACCCCTGCCCCAGAGGAGTGTGTGGACTCACAACTACCCCAACACCAGCAGTGTGAGCTCACACCTACCTCTGCACCAGGAGAGCACCTTGGGAATCGCCCCTTTGCCAATGGTGAACTGCACCAGTATTGCCTCTCTGAGTGTGAAATGCTCCCTCATTACTAACCCTCCGATCTTCCCTTCCCCCCACCAAGATAGCGCCCACCCTGTCCTGCATGCAGTCACTGCTGCCCCTCTAGCAGTGCACGCTTTGATCCATCCGTGCTCTCTTTCCTAGAGTAGGGGGAAAAGAAAGCAAAAACAGTGCATTCAATTCAAATCAAAGGGAACATGCCTGCTAGACAGTAGCAACATCGAACCTGCTGAGTCTGTTGTAGACAGCAGGACATGTGTTAATCAAGGCCCAAGCTCAGGTCCAGCTCCTGATTGAACGTGTATCCCGGCTAATGAGAGCAAGGCAGCCAAAGATATTTTAATTGGAAAACAAGGCCGAAAGTGTGAGTCAAAACTTTGGCAAATCTCGCAATCCTTAATTGAAAACACTTTGGTTTGTGAAGCACAAGGGAAAAAAACCTCTCCTTGTCTGGGCCAGAGAACTAAGGCCTCGTTTGCATTGACTGTAATTCTTGTCAGCCGGGATTTACATCAGGGGTTCAAAATATTATTATTTTACAAAAATAAATTGAAATCCCAATCAGGGTTCATTGATCCCTGGGTTTACAACTGTGAGCTGAATGATGTACATCGCATTAACAAGGTATGGCCAGACAAAAGTGACACAACCTGGTGAAAATGACCCAAATGTTTGGTCAAAGGATTAATGAATTGTGTGCAGTTTTGGTCCCCTAATTTGAGGAAGGACATGCTTGCTATTGAGGGAGTGCAGCGTAGGTTTACAAGGTTAATTCCCGGGATGGCGGGACTGTCATATGCTGAGAGAATGGAGAAGCTGGGCTTGTACACTCTGGAGTTTAGAAGGATGAGAGGGGATCTCATTGAAACATATAAGATTGTTAAGGCCTTGGACACGCTAGAGGCAGGAAACATGTTCCCGATGTTGGGGGAGTCCAGAACCAGGGGCCACAGTTTAAGAATAAGGAGTGAGCCATTTAGAACGGAGACGAGGAAACACTTTTTCTCACAGAGAGTGTTGACTCTGTGGAAATCTCTGCCTCAGAGGGCGGTGGAGGCAGGTTCTCTGGATGCTTTCAAGAGAGAGCTAGAGAGGGCTCTTAAAGATAGCGGAGTCAGGGGATATGGGGAGAAGGCAGGAACTGATTGGGGATGATCAGCCATGATCACAATGATTGGTGGTGCTGGCTCGAAGGGCTGAATGGCCTACTCCTGCACCTATTGTCTATTGAATGAATGAAACTTTATGTCACAGTGAGATTCTTCGTTTTGCATACTGACAACGTTATAGAGTACAAAGGGAGAGGTTTTAAAGAGCATCTTAACAATGGAGAGAGGGAGGTGGGTGGAGAGGTTTTTAGAAGGAATTTACGATCTCAGGCGGCTGAAGGTAAAGCTGCCAGAGGGGAAACAATTAAACGCAAGGGGTCTGTACTGAGAAAGCACAGAAACCTACCTCGGATTTGGAGATAAACAAAAATGCTGGAGAAACTCAGCGGGTGAGGCAGCATCTATGGAGCGAAGGAATAGGTGACGTTTCGGGTCTCGACCCGAAACGTCACCTATTCCTTCGCTCCATAGATGCTGCCTCACCCGCTGAGTTTCTCCAGCATTTTTGTCTACCTTCGATTTCTTCCAGCATCTGAAGTTCCTTGTTAAACATTCAGATTTGGAGAGATCTGTTGGAGCAAACATGGAGGGAAAAGGGCAAGGAGAGAGTTGAACATGAAGGAGAGCGATTCAAAAATTCTGAAGAAGGGTCTCGACCCGAAACGTCACCCATTCCTTCTCTCCAGAGATGCTGCCTGACCCGCTGAGTTTCTCCAGCTTTTTTGTGTCTATCTTCGGTTTAAACCAGCATCTGCAGTTCCTCCCGACACCCTATAAAACGTTGACAGGACACACACGGAATTGCAGGTGCCGGGTTCTTGCGTTGAACGCAAAGTGCTGGAGTGACTCAAAAGATCGGGCAGCACCTCTGCAGGACACGGAGGGGTGACCTGTTGGGTGGGGTGCTTTCTTCAGTATAAATCTTGTCAGGGCTGGATCAAGGTAGCTAATCGGCTAATGGGACTTGTACAAGAATGAATCGTTTAAAAAGTAAGAAGGAGGCAGAGTAATGACCCTGTCCCACTTAGGAAACCTGAACGGAAACTTCTGGAGACTTTGCGCCCTATCCAAGGTCTCCGTGAGGTTCCCGGAGGTTTTTGTCAGTCTCCCTACCTGCTTTCACTACCTGCAACCTCCGGCAACCACCTGCAACCTCCGGGAACCGCACGGAAACCTTGGGTGGGGCGCAAAGTCTTCAGAGGTTTCCGTTCAGGCTTCCTAAGTGGGACAGGGGCATAATAAGGGAGCCAAGGTTTGGTGTGTAGGAAGGAACTGCAGATGCTGGTTTACACCGAAGACAGACACAAAATGCTGGAGTAACTCAGCGGGACAGGCAGCATCTCTGGAGAGAAGGAATGGGTGACGTTTCAGGTCGAGACCTTACTTCAGACAGAGCCAGGGGAGAGGGAGACTGGAGATATGGAAAGGTACAAAGAGCATGTAAGGTGTGGCTTGGCATCGGTCACCATTTGCAGGTAACCTCCAGACTTCCAGCACCTTTTGCCCAGAGCAACGTTTCCTGACTTCACCCTGAGAGATTCAGCTCTAAAATTCAGCTAGCATGGATCAGCCTTAGATTCCCCCATCAGGATCTCTCAATCTCACCTGCTGGTTCCATTTAACTTCAATCAGATATTCCTTTAGCTGTCTATGTTCCTCGCAATATAACCATAGTTTGTGGAACAGCTTCCCATAATCGAAGCCTTGGAATCCATGGATTGTATGCTCGATTAGATACTTCAGAAATATAATCATATTGGGTTCATTTCAAATGGCAGAGTTTGATATATTTTTGAAGTAGAAACTTGGATGTAAAGATGTTTTCACAGAGTTCCCTGTTCCATTCATTTGGGACTCGTGGACATAAGCTGAAGAATTCTACACTAGGAACGCCCACTCATTCTTCATATTTCAGCCCAAAAAGGAGACCATTTGGACAGAACATTGCCACCACTCCCACACACACACACACACACACACACACACACACACACACACACACACACACACACACACACACACACCTCACTTACACACACACACACACACACACACACCACCACACACACACTGACCCTCACTGGGGTATTCACGCAACGCACGCACACACACACACTCACACACACACACTGACCCTCACTGGGGTACGGGTCACCACACACACACACACACACACACACACACACACACACACACACACACACACACACACACACACACACACACACACACACACACACACACACACACACACACACACACACACTGACCCTCACTGGGGTACGGGTCCTACACACACACACACTGCACGCACGCACGCACGCACGCGCACACACCCACACTTGCTCTTTACCTGTGTGGGGGATGATGCCATGTTGTAACCCTTCTCCTCCTCCCCTCTCTCCCGCCCCCTGCAGTTGTGCGACGCATTCTAAACGCAGATCTCCAGAAAGAGAGGAAGAAGCAGAGGAGGAACAGGACCACGTTTAACAGCTCACAACTCCAGGCGCTGGAGAGGGTCTTCGAGCGAACGCATTATCCGGATGCATTTGTCCGGGAGGAGCTGGCCAGGAGAGTCAACCTGAGCGAGGCGAGAGTGCAGGTCGGGACAAAGCACCAACGCAGTGCCAATCGTGCATGGGATCGACATACAGAGGGTGGGAGCGTGCCGGGGTTGATGCGGTACATGGACTCCATCCCCATCTTCTCCTCTCCTCTCCTCTCCTCCTGCCTTGACTATTTTCAAGCCTCCCTTAAATTCAATACTGTTGGCTTCCACCTTAAGGCAGCAAATTCTTCACCTGATGTATTGACTTGCCCCCGTCCCCTTCCGTAGCTTGTGCAGCGCATCGGAACGTGGAACTCAAACCTTTCCCTTTGCCAAACCTTGTGAGTTTCTTTCACGTCGCTGCCCGATCCACAGGAGATCTGTGATGGAACGTTGGACAGACACAGCAGAGAATAGATCTCTGTCGAAGGTACACAAAAATGCTGGAGAAATTCAGCGGGTGCAGCAGCAGCACCTATGGAGCGAAGGAAACAGGCAAAGTTTCGGGCTGAATAGGAACCATTTCAGGAAATAGGCAACGTTTCGGGCCGAAACCCTTACGGGTTTCGTCCCGAAACGTTGCCTTTTTCCTTCACTCCATAGATGCTGCTGCACCCGCTGACTTTCTCCAGCATTTTTGTGTACCTTCGATTTATCCAGTATCTGTCTGCATCCAGATCCCTCCATAGCTGCACCATCTCAGTCACCTCGTCCAGCCCCAGGACTATTGTAAATGTCTCGGCCCCGCCAATCCACCATTTCCAACGCACCAGATTCAGCTGCTTTGGCCCAGACCTTGGGCATCTCCTTTCTAAAACTCTCCATCTCACCCCTGCTCCTTCAAGATACTTCTGAAAACTTACTTCAGTGGAACGTGAGGTGTAGGGGGGGATATGGATCACGTGCAGACAGAGGAGGAGAGTGTAACTTGGCATTATGTTGGGCGTAGAGATTATGGATTGTAAAGAGTCTGTCCCACCAGCATGCGACTCCATGCGGCAAGCGCGACCCAAGCGACTCCAAGCGCGGCCTAACGTAGTCGCTTGAGCCGTAACGGCCTCGTGGGGCCGGTCCCACTTCGATCGCCTGAGCCGTGTGGAGTTGTGCGGAGCTGGTCCCGACATCGCGCGGGGGGCTCCGAAAAACTGACCGTGTTCAAAAATTCCGCGCGGCAACAGCCTGCCGGCCCGCAGCGTCTCAACGCCGTACGTCACGCGCGGACTTCCCGCGGACTTTGCTGGAACTTCACGTCACTCACTCGATCTCCGCGCGGCCCCTGCTTCTGGTTAGGTCGCGCTTGCCGAATGGAGTCGCACGCTGGTGGGACAGGCCCTTTAGGCTTAATCTTGTGCTGTTTTGTTCTATGTTCATAGTCTATGTTCTCCGCTCCGTGTTCTTATGTTTTAAGAGTCGTGTGGATTTGGCTCAGAAACTGTTGCTGCCGATTGTGATACTAAGGCCGGGTTGATATGAAACTGGTTGACAGAACGCAGCTCCCACCTCTCACCCCCTCGCCGCCCCCGTTACTCCCGCAGGTCTGGTTTCAGAATCGGCGAGCCAAGTTTCGGCGGAACGAACGGGCCTCGTTGGCCAGCAGGACGGTGTCGCTCCTCAAATCCTACGGCACGGAAGCTGCAGTCGAGCAGCCGGTCGCCCCCCGGCAACCGTCCCTGGGCGCAGAGTTTCTCTCGTGGTCGGGCAACTCTTCCTACAGGTAACGGCGCAGCGGGAACACCCACGGCTGCAGCCCCCCTCCCCCCTCCCCCCGCTCGCCATCACAGGTCATTGTAACTGTCCATCACACTCTCTCACCCCACACGTCCGTTTCGGCCTCGTCCATCGCCAGAGAGAGGCCAAACGCAAAATGGCGGAACAATACCCCATATCTCGAAGATAGACACAAGGTGCTGGAGTAACTCAGTGGGACGGGCAACATCTCTGGAGGGAAGGGATGGGTGATGTTTCGGGTCGAGACCCTTCTTAAGACTTGGGCAGCTGGTACTGAGTGGTTTGTACATTGAACTTTCCAACTTCAGGTAGCCCTTAGCCTCATGTTCCTCTTCACACATCCATCTTGTCTCATTTCGTTCATCTCTGCCATCCTCCTCCCCCGACAGATTCCACCTGCCCATCATCCCCTCCCCCTCTAGTTCAGGCTATCACCCACTGGTCTCTATCCCCTCCCACCCACCCACATATACTGGCAATCATCCCTCGTCTCACTCTGATGCAGGGCTTGACTGGAATTGTTGACCGTTTCTCTGCCTCCTCAGATGCTGTTTGACCATGGAGTTATTCCAGCATCTGGTCCTTGTTCCAGATCCCAGCATCTGCATTCTCTTTTGTCTTCACTAATCAGGAGAGATTTTGAAAAACCTGCCCTCCCCTCATCCATCCAACTTCCACAGACACAGACATGTATCTGCACTCACACTCACATGCGCACACTCGCACACACACACACACACACGCGCACACTCGCACGCACGCACGCACACACACGCACGCACACACGCACGGACACACACGCGCACACACACACACGCACATACACACATGCATGCACACACACATACATACACACACGCACGCACACACGCACACACACATACACACATGCATGCACACACACATGCACACACGCACATGTGCGCACACGGAAATGAACGCACACACACGCACAGAACAAACACGCACATGCCCACGCAAATGTGCATGCACATGTACACACACATACACGCATGAACGAGCAAACACACACAACAATTGTTCTGTATGTTTACAGCCCGGTGCCATCTTACACTTCGAACGGATCGAGTGGCAGCAGTCCAGGAGTGACCATGGCGAACAGCATTGCCAACCTACGGCTGAAGGCCAAGGAGTTCAGCCTCCAGAGGAGCCACGTCACCCCCATCAACTGATCCCGGGCTGGCCTGGGACAAAGGCAAGTGCTGGGAACATTCTGACATGGGACACGTTCTAACCCAGGTCAGTGTGCTCGGCACACTCTCTCATCCAGGATAACGTACAGTACATTCTGACCCGGGACATGGATCCAGACCAGCCTGCCCAGGACTATCCAACCTAGGGCAACATGCTAGCCACATCCTGACCCAGGATAACCTGCTTGGAACTCCCCGACATGAGACAAAGCACTTGGGACTCGGCTATCCCGGGCAACGTCTGACCCTAATCTTGGACAACGAGGCCAAGACACACAGACCCAAGGTGATGTGCACTCTGACTCAGGACAACAAGCTGGCCACAACATGACTTCAATATGTTCCAGCTCCAAACAAGCCATCTACCAAGTGATTCAGGTTGTAAGAACAAGGAACCGCAGATGCTGTTTAATACACAAGAGGGCACTGGATAGTTCATGGGGAACATTGACATCCTTGTTTTCGGGAGAGGGCTGCACCGTGGAACAGCGGTAGAGCTGCTGCCTTACAACGCCCGATACCCGGGTTCGATCCCGACTATGGGTGCTGTCTGTATGGAGTTTGCACCTTCTCTCCGCGCTTGGGTTTTCTCCGGGCGCTCCAGTTTCCTCCCACACTCCGAAAACATGCAGGTTTTATTGGCTTCGGTAAAATTGTAAATTGTCCCTTGTGTGTGGGACAGTGCTAAGTGTGCGGGCATCGCTGGTCGGCATGGACACGGTGGGCCAAAGGTCCTGTTGCCACTCTGTGTCTCTAAACAAAAACTAAAGATGCTGCCTGACCTGGTTACTCCTTTACACATCGTATACTCACTCACATCTCCTTGGATACACGGACAGGCAGCAGGAGTTACCTGTTGCTCAGTGTGTCGTGGGATGATTGCAAATGTTACTCTGGATGTTTCCCAGTGAGGTATATTGGAGTCTACAGGTTAATTAGTTACTGAGCTTCTGTCCAATTGTCTCTTTTTCCCGACCCCATTCATCCTTGGACCCCAGTCCAAGTCATCACCGTTAGAGCAGCTACAATATATTGGGGCATGGGGCAAGAGTTGCCCACAGCTCCAGCTCCCTCCAAATGCAGCAAGATGCACCCTCCCCTTGCACAGCTTCTCACCAGGGTTTGGCTTCCATGGGCACCAGTGGCCCTCTGGCCTTGTACCTGCAGGTGCCTCTGCTTCACCACACCACAGTCGTAAGAGCAACAGAGTTGGTATGACTGGTGTGGCTCCAAGGAGCGCTGCTGCTGTCTGTCTGGAGTTTGCATGTGCTACGTATTGCTGAGTTCTCCAGTTTCCTCCCAGGGACCCACGGATCAGCAGGTTTATTGGCTACTGTAAACAGCCCCGTGCGCATGCGAATGATACAATCTGGGATGTGTTGAGGGCCATCTGGCGAGAATGAATAGGATATAGAATGAATATCGATGGGCTGAATGGCCTAATTCTGCTCCTATGGCCGACAAAATGTGAAGTAGGATGAGTGCAAATGGGTGCTGATGGTTAGTATTGATTCAGTGGGCCGAAGGGCCTGCCCTCGTACTGGATGACTCTATGACATTGAGAAACAAGAGAGAGATTTTGCATTCACAAACTACCCACCCTCGTCGCTTCTACCCCATTCCCCTCTCCACGAATCATCTTCAAGGGGTGATTCCAACACCCTGTCAGATGAATAACAGCCCTCTGTGAAGGAACCTATAATCCTGTCTGCGACTTGTGGACAATTATTTTATATCTGTCATCTTTGAACTCACTTACTAGAGAAAGCATTTTCTCATTATCGAATTTATTAAAACTTCTGATCATTTTCTTTCTGATCTTTGGCCATATGGAACATGAAATAAAACTATGTTCATCAAAGGCCTGACAGAGGCACACACAGGTCTGTGCAGCCCAGCCTGAGCTTCAGCCTTAAACCCAGAGGTGAAAGATCAATGCTTGTGGCTTGGGTCAAAGTATCATCACAACTTAAAAATACTTTGCCCCATGCTGCAAACATAGGGTGAAGCAAGGATGATACGTATACAGCGTTACTTTGCAATGAATTTATGCATGTCATGTTTAACTGTTTGAAAAACAAATCTGTTGAATCAATAATGTTTAAATATTATATTGTAAACTGCTCTGAGAGACACAGATCTTATGTATCGTTGATCATTTGGATATCATTCTATATATTTATCCTATTCTTCTACTGCGAGAGACCTGGATTTGATCCTGACCTTGGGTCCTGTTTGTGTGGGGAGTGCATGTTCTCCGTGTGACTGTGTGGTTTCCTCCAGGTGCTCCGGCTTCCTCCCTCATCCCAGACGTGTGGGTTTTTAGGTTAATTGGCCCTCTGTAAAATTACCCTTAGTGTGTAGGGAGTGGATGCGAAAGTAGGATAACATGGGACTAGTGTGAATGGGTGATCGATGGACTCGGTGGGCTGAAGGGCCTGTTTTCATGTCTGTCTTCATTCTGTCTGTCTGTCTGTCTGTCTGTCTGTCTGTCTGTCTATCTTTCTTCATTGATGTATCTCAGCCAAGAGGTGGGAAAGGGAGGGAATCCCAGGCTTGGGTCCCAGGTAACTGAAGATTGGTGCAGCAGGAATATCTGGATGTTCAAGAGGCCCAAATGGAGCCACGCAAGAGCAGGACCTTAAAGCAGGAGGAAGTTACTGCCCGGGGAAGGGGTCTAGTCACCGAGAGTTCAGGGTTCAATTTTAAAATATGCATAAACACTCAAGCAAACATAGCGAGGTTGAACAAACTTACTTTGTTATCTCTGGAAGGTTTTGGGTGGAGAGGAGACCTTATAGAAACATAGAAAATAGGTGCAGGAGTAGGCCATTCGGCCCTTCCAGCCTGCACCGCCATTCAATATGACCATGGCTGATCATCCAACTCAGTATCCCATCCCTGCCTTTTCTCCATACCCCCTGATCCCTTTTAGCCACAAGGGCCACATCTAACTCCCTCTTAAATGAACTGGCCTCAACTACATTCTGTGGCAGAGAATTCCATAGAAGTATATCAAATTACGGGAGGCATAGCTAGGTTAGACAGTCAGAATTGTTTCCCAGTGTGGGAATGCCAAACACTAGAGGGCACAGCTATAAGGTGAGAGGGGCAAAGTTCTGTGCAAGGGTGGTGGTGGAAGCAGATGTGAAAGGGGCTTCCAGCCTTGTTTAAGAGGCGTTTTAATGGATACACAGAGTATGGAGGGGTGTGGATCACAAGCACGCAGAGATTAGTTTAACTTGGCATCATAATCGGCACAGACATTATGGGCCGAAGGGCCTGTTCTTGAGTTGTACCGTTCAAGAGAGTTTTATTCTCATGTGTCCCTGAAAGGACAATGAAATTCTTGCTTTGCTTTAGCACACAGAACATAGTAGGCATGAGTGTGTATTAGCACAATAACCTATAGCACAGTGTGTATTAGCACAGTGTACAATGCCGTCTGCACCTTGCTTGGGTTAGGGGTTTCAGTGAAGCCGGGGCAAAGGAACAGCATTAGTTCAGTTGGGCTGAAGGGCCTGTTCCTGTGCTGTACTGTTCTGTGTTCCAATCTATAAACACCTCACCCTTCCATATCTCTGGTCTCCCTCTCCCTCGACTCTCACAGTCTGAAGAAGGGTCTCGACCCAAAACGTCACCCATTCCTTCTCTCCAGAGATGCTTCCTGAGTTACTCCAGCATTTTGATTCTATCTTCGGTATAAACACATTGGGCTGTTTTGATTAATCTGCTGCACGCGAGAGGTGACATATAAAAAAAATGCTTATCCAGTAATAATTTTACCTGCTGGTACCATCCACGTTTCAAGCAAGTTGCCCGGCTGGAGTGCATTGTTACCTCTTTGTTCCATCTGCATCTGGGCCTCTCTCTCCCTCTCTCTCTCATTCACTTTCTCTCTCTCTCTTGTTTTACTTGGCAATCCTTCTCTTGGACCGAAGATTTTAATAACTCTTGGACTTTGATAAAGATTCCCAAAAAATCATTATCGAGGGAAAAAATATCCAGTGACGGCCTAACTATTAAATATAAGACCAATCCCTTGAGCACTGGCAGGAGCCAGACAGAAAGCAGACACGCAGGAGAGGGTCTGGACTTTAACGCCTTTGATCCATCGCTACTTGTGCCAGAAACATCCTGAGAAACAATTACACACATCTCATTGGACTATGATACTGAGTCTGAGGAAGGGGTTTCGGCCCGAAACGTTGCCTATTTCCTTCGCTCCATAGATGCTGCTGCACCCGCTGAGTTTCTCCAGCATTGTCTACCTTCGATTTTCCAGCATCTGCAGTTCCTTCTTAAACATACAGATTCCCTTTTTCTTCCTTATTGTTGTTTCCACATCCCCCCTTTTGTCTCTCCCTCTTCCCCCGTCTCTCCTCTCCCTCTCCCTCTCTCCCTCTCTCCCTCTCCCTCTCTCCTCCCTCTCTCTCCCTCTCTCTCTCTCTCTCTCTCTCTCTCCCTCTCTCTCTCTCTCTCTCTCTCCCTCTCTCCCCCCCTCTCTCTCCCTCCCTCTCTCTCTCTCTCCCTCTCTCTCCCTCTCTCTCCTCTCTCTCTCTCCCTCCCTCCCTCCCTCTCTCTCCCTCCCTCTCTCCTCTCTCTCCCTCTCTCTCTCCCTCCCTCTCTCTCTCTCTCTCTCTCCTCTCCCTCTCTCTCTCTCCCTCCCTCTCTCTCTCTCTCCCTCCCTCTCTCTCTCTCTCCCCCTCCCTCTCTCCCTCCTCCCTCCCTCCCTCCCTCCCTCTCTCCCTCTACCCCAAACATCTACCATGTCTTCACTCCTCCCCCCTCTTCTTTTCTTTGTTTTTGTTTTCCTTTCCTTCCCCCCATCCGCTCCAACCCGCCTCCTTCCCCCCTTTCTGTTACAACCCCCCTCCCCCCCCCCCCCCCCCCCCCCATCACTGCCCTCCTCCCCAGCTGCCCCTCCAGTTCCCTCTCGCCTCCACCCTGCACCCTCTCCTCCACAGCTCGGGACCGTGTTCCCTGTCACGGACCGGGTAAATCCCAGCGAGACGCTTCCCTTACGGAACGGCGGGATCCACTTGGACTACTGTTGACGGGATCTGTGCTCTGTGCTAATAAATGGTTCTTTTAATCTCCAGAGTCACCGCAGCCTTGATGTTAGTTTGCCATTTATTCCTCTAGTTACAGTCCAAGTCAAATAGCCAGCTGCCAGCTCCACTTCAAAGCTGGACCAATACCCAACGATAACAAAGCTGAATTGTGGTTCTGTTACACTAGTTACAATCCTGACAAGAGACCACTCACTGACTTGAAGCGTTGCCTGTTTTGTTGTTTCTCTCTCTCCACAGATGCTGCGTGACCCGCAGAGTAATTGCCAGCAATTGTTTTAAATTTCAAGTGTAGTGTGGAGGTGAATTCTGCGTTAGTTTAAGGCAGGGCGACGTTAACATTCACGAGTCAGCGGCAATTGCAATTCCTCCCTTCATATTTCCAGGAATCGACCCAAGTCGGGATAAACTTTGTCTGATTGACTTCACAATTCCAGAAGAAAAACAGAACAGGAAATTACATCTCAGGAATCTGAGACAGTCAGTGTGGACTTGCCCGCGTCCCTGGAGAGTTTCCAACAATGCTGGAGGATTCAAATTCCTCTGATGTCATTCCTCAGGATCCGTGGGTAATTTATGAAAGTTAGCAGAACTCCAGCGAGTTTGGGGGAGATCTGTGGGCGAAGTAGGGAGCAGAGCGCCCGTGATGTAGTGCAGCTAGTTCCGAGGAACAGCTTGTTTGGCTGCTGCCGCTTGTGTCTGACTGCAGGGGTGGGTGAGACGTGTTAACACGCCTGCATTCTCCAAAGCTGCTACATTGGGAGTGGCGGCATGGGTGTGTATGTGGAGGCCAAGGGCCGGGTGGGGTTCATGAGGGAGTGGGCAGACACCTCTAAGGGTGAAGTGACCGGAGAACCAATAAAAACATAGAAAAATAGGTGCCATTCGGCCCTTCGGGTCAGCACCGCCATTCAATGTGGCTGATCTAAAATCACTACCCCGTTCCTGCTCCCCCCCACCCCCATATCCCTCGATTCCTTTAGCCCGAGTAAGAGCTAAATCTGACTCACTCTTGAAAACATCCAGTGAATTGGCCTCCACTGCCTTCTGTGGCAGAGAACTCGGCACAACAGCCTCGTCAGCATGTACAGAAGAAGCGCAGTGTTGTGACACTGTGGCACGCTGCACCCTGCAACCCCCACGACCCCTGTCCCACCTCACGCCCAAACCCGTTAACTTATTGCCTGCAGGCATCAATGTAAAAGTTCACGACCTTGTTTTCAAATTCATGCGTGTCTCATCCCTTCCTATTTTTTTTATGAGCTATTCTCCAGCATTTTTATAACCTTCCAAGATTTCTGCATTAATCACAGTTGGCCTTGATCACTCCTGGTTTTAATCGGTTCACAGATGACAGCAATGCTTTCAGTTGCCAATAACTTCAGCTTGAGAATCCCCTCCCTAAACGTCCCTGCCACTCTCCCTCCCTCCAGCCACTCCTGGAGAGTGTTCAGGAGTTTGGACAATGGTATCTCCTGCTGTGGCCTGGCGTCGGTCCTAGCATCCATTCGGCCCATCAAGTCTACCCCACCATTCAATCGTGGCTGATCTATCTTTCCCTCTCAACCCCATTCTCCTGCCTTCTCCCCATAACCCCTGTCACACTTACTAGTCAAGAATTTGTCAATCTCCACCTTGAAAATGTCCATTGACGGCCTCCACAGCAATGAATTCCACAGATTCACCACCCTCTGACTAAAGAAATTCCTCCTCATCTCCTTTCTAAAGGTACGTCCTTTAATTCTGAGGCTGCAGCCTCTGGTCCTGGACACTCCCACTGATGGAAACATCCTCTCCACATCCACTCTATCCAGGCCTTTCACTATTCAGTAAGTTTCAATGAGGTTCCACCCTCATCCTTCTAAACTCCAGCGAGTGCAGGCCCAGTGCCTACAAACGCTCATCGTATGTTAACCCACTTGTGCTCTTCAGCAGCTCACTGGGAAGTTCTGTTTTGTTAAAGACACTGCACGATGCAAGTACTTGTTCCCTCTTTGGGTTGGACCCTGTGGCTTGAAGGAGTTCAGTCACGGTGAACTTCGGTAGCTCACGGTTACAGTAGAACGGAAGAGCAAGGGAGGGATGGCAGGGAGACGCTTATTTGATTAAGCCTTTCACTGTGACATCCCCATATCTCCAAATGCAGAGAAAAACCTGGAGATCATGCTGGCAAGCTGACACCAAACAGAAAATTCAGCAGTTCAGGCAGCACCTGTGGAAGGTGAGAAAGTAATTGGACGTTTCCAAAAACAAAACACAACGGGTCAATAGTCAAGAGTGTTTTATTGTCATCTGTCCCAAAACAGGACAATGAGATTCACTGATGATGGTTCAATGAAGTCGGGCAGCATCTGTGGAGGGAATGGGTTTTGGGTTGGGACAATTGGCCTGATTGTTTCCAATGTAATTCTGTTTCTCTTTCCCGTGACCTGACACACACACACCCACCCACACACACACACACCCACACCCCCACCACACACACACACACACACAGCCACACACACCCACACACCACACACACACCCACACACACACACACACACACACACCCACCCACACACACACACACACACACACACACACACCCACACCCACACACACACACACACACACACCCCCACACACACACACACACACACACACACACACACACCCACACACACACACACACACACACACTCCCACACACACACACACACACACACACACCCACACCCACACCCACACACACCCACACACACACACACACACACACACACACACACACACACACACACACACACCACCCCCACACACCCCCACACACACACACACACACACACAGCCAGACAGCTCCCATTCCCCCCACTGCCTTCAACCCCAGCTCCTGAGTGGGATAACGTGGCCAACACCGCCATCTGCTGGCGGCTGTACACATGACACCCGGCTTCACTGACACCTGTGAAAAACCAACCCCTTCTATCCAGGAAGATGTAGAGACAAGGAACTGCAGATACTGGCTTTCAAAAAAAGACACAAAATGCTGGAGTAACTCAGCGGGTCAGGCAGCATCTCCCGGATAGGTGACACCTCCGAGATCTCCCGGTTGCTAACTATTTTAACTTCCCAATCCCACACTGACCTCTCTACACTGGGCCACCTCCATTGCCAGAGACACAAACTGGACTCGGAGGAACAGTCCCTCAATTCCACAGGGGCCGCTTGCAACCCAATGGCATGAATGGCGAATTGTTCAATTTTACGTAACTACGACCCTTCACCCCCTCCCTCGCCCATCTGTCACTGAGCATGAAAGAGGGTCGCTCTCTATGATAAATATCCCGTTAAGCAATGTGTAGGAAGGAACTGCAGATGCTGATTTAGACCAAAGATAGACACCAAATGCTGGAGTAACTCAGTGGGACAGGCAGCATCTCTGGATAGAAGGAATGGGTGACGTTTGGGGACGAGCATTTTTCAGACTCCGTTAAGTGATGACGTGTAACAGACCAGGACAGTTCACACCTGCCCTGTTTATAGTTCTGTGGTTAATCTGCTACTGCAACCATTTTGCTGTTTAGATTGTTGCATCCATTTACCAAATTAAGGGCAGGAAAGAAATGTGATAACCGCAAGGTTCACAGACTATTTTATTTGGAAGAGCATCATCCGGCGTGTGGAAGGCCGGTACTCGGTGACAGGGGAGGTGGCCCCTCACAAAAACCAACCCTGTAACCATGTCACCATAGACGGGGACATGGTGTTGTTGGACTTGTGTTTGGATCAATCAGATGTAGCTGCTATGGCAAAGGGACAGAGTGGTGATGGGGAGACAGAGAACTAGAGAGAGAGAGAGAGAGAGAGAGAGAGAGAGAGAGAGAGAGAGAGAGACACACACACACACACACACGGCACAGAGTAAACGAGATCCAGGGAGAGTCAGGGGGCTGCAGGGAGAGTCTGGGGGCCACAGGGAGAGTCTGGGGGCCACAGGGACAGTCTGGGGGCCACAGGGAGAGTCTGGGGGCACAGGGAGAGTCTGGGGGCCACAGGGACACTAGAGGCAGACGCATCAACTCCCATCCTCGTTCTTCCCTTCCCCGTCGGAGTAGTCGGAGTCGGTGGTCTCGCTCGCTGCCACGCCTCCTTTCACCCCCTCGTTCATCTGTTTGTTCAGGCGGATCGCCCGCTTCCTGTTCCGTTTGGTGACAAGAGAGAAAGGGATCGGGATTCAGGATTTGGTGATGTTTCAGCGTGGAGTTAAAAAACCTCTACCCGCCTCTACCCCACAACAGACAGTGGTTGTAATAGAGAGAGACACAAACCGATTGCTTACTCTCTAGTCACGGAGCGATACAGCGTGGAAACAGGCTCTTCAGCCCAACCTACCCACACCGATCGACAAACATGACCCAGCTACACTAGTCCCACCTGCTGCCGTTTGGCTCGTATCCCTCCAAACCTGTCCTATCCATGTAATAGGATGGGATGTCAACATCTTGAGAGTGGCACAGTGGGTAGTGCTGCTGTCTCACAGCACCAGAGACCCAGGTTTGATCCTGAGCTCGGGTGCTGTCTATGTGAAGTTTGCACGTTCTCTCTGTCACCACACTGGTTTCCTCCCACTTCGAGGTTAATTGGTTAATGGGCCTCTGCAAAATTACCGTGCAAGGAGTGGATGCCGAACTGGGATAACATAGAAACATAGAAATTAGGTGCAGGAGTAGAGGCCATTCGGCCCTTCGAGCCTGCACCGCCATTCAATATGATCATGGCTGATCATCCAACTCAATATCCCTGTACCTGCCTTCTCTCCATACCCCCTGATCCCCTTAGCCACAAGGGCCGCATCTAACTCCCTCTTAAATATAGCCAATGAACTGGCCTCAACTACCCTCTGTGGCAGAGAGTTCCAGAGATTCACCACTCTCTGTGTGAAAAAACGTTCTTCTCATCTCGTTTTTAAAGGATTTCCACCTTATCCTTAAGCTGTGACCCCTTGTCCTGGACTTCCCCAACATCGGGAACAATCTTCCTGCATCTAGCCTGTCCAACCCCTTAAGAATTTTGTAAGCTTCTATAAGATCCCCTCTCAATCTCCTAAATTCTAGAGAGTATAAACCAAGTCTATCCAGTCTTTCTTCATGACAGTCCTGACATCCCAGGAATCAGTCTGGTGAACCGTCTCTGCACTCCCTCTATGGCAATAATGTCCTTCCTCAGATTTGGAGACCAAAACTGTACGCAATACTCCAGGTGTGGTGTCACCAAGGCCCTGTACAACTGCAGTAGAACCTCCCTGCTCCTATACTCAAATCCTTTTGTTATGAATGCTAACATACCATTCGCTTTCTTCACTGCCTGCTGCACCTGCATGCCTACTTTCAATGACTGGTGTACCATGACACCCAGGTCTCGCTGCATCTCCCCTTTTCCTAATCGGCCACCATAACATGGAACTAATTTTATACTGACGAATTGTAATGTTTATGTTGGCCTAAAATAGGACACCTTGGTAGTGTCCTCTGTGATGTTCAAAGGGAAGACTCTGAACTCTTGAAGTGTACCATGGTGTACCATGACACCCAGGTGTGACAGTCAGCATGGACTGGGCTGGCCAAGGAACAATCTCTTGTACACAGTGTCTGGGCCTCCTCTCCCATCAGTGGACCTTGCATCTTAGCTCAGCAGCACCCCCGGTGGCTGAGCGTGACTCCTCATGGACCGCTCCCTCAGGTCAAACCCTGTGTGGAAAACTGAGCAAAACGAGGAGCCTGACCCTTATAGCCCAATCTTTCTGAAACCGAGAGACATCTGGCGGCACGGTGGCACAGCGGTAGAGTTGCTGCCTTACAGGGCCAGAGACCCGGGTTAGATCCCGACTACGGGTGCTGTCTGTGCGGAGTTTGTACGTCCCACCCGTGACCTGCGTGGGTTTTCTCCGAGATCTTCGGTTTCCTCCCACACTCCAAAGACGTGCAGGTTTGTAGGTTATTTGGCTTGGTGTAAATGTAACAATTGTCCCAAGTGTGTGTAGGATAGCGCTAATGTGCGGGGATCGCTGGTCGGCACGGACCCGGTGGGCCGAAGGGCCTGTTTCCACGCTGTATCTCTGAACTAAACAGTGGGACAACAGGAGGTAATAAGGCACAGGGCAGAAGGGGGGAGGCTGGTTGGAATGACGGTGGGACAGATGGACGGGTGGAGAGGCGGAGACAGGCAGTAGTTGGACATGTAGATATAGAGATACAGGCCATTCAGCCCACATCGATATGCGAACCCCACGCATTCACACTACCCTATACACAATAGGGACAAAGTGTTCAAGAAGGAACTGCAGACGCTGGAAAATCGATGGTACACAAAAATGCTGGAGAAACTTACCGGGTGCAGCAGCATCTATGAAGTGAAGGAAATAGGTAACGTTTCGGGCCGAAACCCTTTCGGGTTTCGGCCCGAAACGTTGCCTATTTCCTGAAATGGTTCCTATTTGGCCCGAAACGTTGCCTATTTCCTGAAATGCTTCCTATTTGGCCCGAAACGTTGCCTATTTCCTGAAATGGTTCCTATTTGGCCCGAAACGTTGCCTATTTCCTTCGCTCCATAGATGCTGCTGCACCCGCTGAGTTTCTCCAGCATTTTTGTGTTCCCACACCATAGGGACAATTGTTTTTACATTTTTACACCAAGCCAATTAGCCCACAAACCTGTACGTCTTTGTGGGAGGAAACCGAAGATCTTGGGGGAGAAGACCCACGCAGGTCACGGGTGGTGGGGGGTGGGGGGGGAACGTACAAACGCACCTCACCGCCCGTAGTCAGGATCAGGTCTCTGGCGCTGTAAGGCAGCAACTCTACCGCTGCGCCACCGTGCCGCCCAGACCAACTGATACCGGGGATAAATTGATGGGAAGGACCATCTTTAAGAGATGGGCGGCAGCAGTCGGAGGGAGAATTGGCCAGAGAAGGGTTGGCCAGACCTTTAAGAATTTCAGAAGTGGCAGATCATTTGTGGCAAGGGTTTGTTACAGACCTTCTGTAGTCTTCAAAGCTTTTCTTCATCCGTAACCTGCTGGACTTCACCTTCAGTAGGTCTTCAGTGGCCACCAGCTGTGAGAGAGGCCATGGGAGACTCCAGTCACACACAAGCCTGACCCCAAACTCCATCCCACCCTCCCTTCCCCTCCACCCACTGGTGACACCACCCCCACCCACCCCAACATCCCCCACTCCACTATCAGCCTCGCAACGGGTGCCCAGCAGGCTCAGCACAACGCCACCAGTTCTCAAGGGATTGGATTATGGAGACAGGTTACACACAGAAGGGTGTGTAGAAAAATTGGGATTTTGGAAGGAATTTTGAAGGAGTCATTTGCGATTGGAATAAATCCGTTACTTCCCTTCTGTCGAAAGAACCCATGGAGTTATATTGTGTAGGAAGGAACTGCAGATGCTGGAAGATAGACACAAAATGCTGGAGCAACTCACCGGGACAGGCACACACTCCTTCCCTCCAGAGATGCTGCCTGTCCCGCTGAGTTACTCCAGTATCTCTGGAGGGGAGGAGTGGGTGAGGTTTCGGGTCGACCCGAAACGTCGCTTGTTTCTTCTCCCCAGAGATGCTGCCCGTCCCGCTGAGTTACTCCAGCATTTTGTGTCTATCATGGAGTTATATTGGCATCTTCCACACGGTCTCTGGTCCACTGGGGCAAGGATGGATAAGGCAGTGGATGGGAATCAGGGGGGGTGAAGAGGATCCTCAGCTGTGAGGCAACATACCATTTTCATGTCGGAGTATTTCGCCAGAGCTGGAGACGGCTGTGAGCCGGCTGCCTTCACCGTCTCTGTGTTCTGTGTCCAACACCCTGGAAAAAACAGATTGGACTTCACACGACACAACCAGAAACAACGCTGCCTCCTCCTCTTCCCCATTCCCCGCACAATGGTCCCTGCAATAGGCGGCGTTTCGGGTCGAGACCCTTCTCAAGACTGGAGACCCCCTTATTCCGTCTCTCCAGTGATGCTGTCTGACCCGCTGCCCCACCCAAGGTTTCCGTGTGATTCCCGGAGGTTTTTGTCAGTCTCCCTACCTGCTTCCACTACCTGCAACCTGCAACCTCTGGCAACCACCTGCAACCTCGGCAACCACCTGCAACCTCCGGCAACCACCTGCAACCTCCGGGAAGCGCACAGAAACCTTGGGTGAGGCGCAAAGTCTCCAGAGGTTTCCGTTCAGGTTTTCTAAGTGGGACAGGGACATTACTCCACTTTTCTGTGTCTACCTTCGGTTTAAAACAGCATCTGCAGTTCCTTTCAACAGTTCTGAACCTTCTGAATTTTGTAGTCGGTCACGGGGAGAACGTACAAACTCCACACAGACAGCGCCCGTAGTCGGGATCGAACCAGGGTCTCAGTTCATCTAATTATTGTACATTGTTTCAGGTGCAATTCTCCTCTCCCCCTGCCCTTGGGATCATTTACGTTCACACAGATGGCAGCGTGGGACTTTAGACCAACACCTTGACCATAAACACACCACTGACAGCACAGTTCACATCATGGCCCCATGTCACTACGGTGGGTCTCGAGGTGAGAGAACTGCTGTGACATTACTGCCTCACATTGCATTTTAAAGTGAAGGGTTACTGACGTAACTCACATTCAGCGGAACTTCGGTCTGTATCCTGGATTCCTGTAACAGTGACCTGGTGAATGAGAGAGATTGATAGTGGGTATCCAAGCTGGTCCAATTAATCACACACCTGATATGGAATATAACTCTGGATGTGGACACTAAGACATGTACTAAATAGGAGACCCACCGCATACTGAAGCACATGGACCATCGCAGCGCTGTGCTGAATGGATTGATCTAACATTGGCTGGTAGTGGGGGCACATGAATGTTGATGGTGAGTGTGTATGAACATGTATGTGCGCATGTAGACGAGTCCAGGCATGTGACGATTTCAAACGTATGTGTGCGTATGACTGCGTGATGTGTGGTTCTGTCAGTATGAGTGTTTAGTAACCTGATGCACGGAGTAAGTATGTATGTGCGTGTGCATGTTATATGTGTGTAAATGTGCATGTGTGTGTTATGTTGTGCACGTACATGTGCATGTGTGTGTGTGCATGTCATGGGCATGTTATCTGCATGTGTGCATGTGTATGCATGTTATGTGTGTTTTACATGTGGTGTACATGTGCATGTGCATGTTATGTGTGCGTGTACATGTGCATGTTATGTGCATGTTATCTGCATGTGTGTGCATGTTATGTGTGTGTACATGTGCATATGCGTGCACATGTCATGTGCATGTTATCTGCATGTGTGCATGTGTATGTGCATGTGTGCGTGTACATGTGCGTTCAACAGACTGATTCCTGGGATGTCAGGACTGTCTTATGAAGAAAGACTGGATAGACTTGGTTTATACTCTCTAGAATTTAGGAGATTGAGAGGGGATCTTATAGAAACTTACAAAATTCTTAAGGGGTTGGACAGGCTAGATGCAGGAAGATTGTTCCCGATGTTAGGGAAGTCCAGGACACGGGGTCACAGCTTAAGGATAAAGGGGAAATCCTTTAAAACCGAGATGAGAAGAACTTTTCACACAGAGAGTGGTGAATGTCTGGAACTCTCTGCCACAGAGGGTAGTCGAGGCCAGTTCATTGGCTATATTTTTAAGAGGGAGTTAGATGTGGCCCTTGTGGCTAAGGGGATCAGAGGGTATGGAGAGAAGGCAGGTACGGGATACTGAGTTGGATGATCAGCCATGATCATATTGAATGGCGGTGCAGGCTCGAAGGGCCGAATGGCCTACTCCTGCACCTAATTTCTATGTTTCCATGTTTCTACATGTGCACGTGTGTGTGTATGTGCATGTGTGCATGCTTACATATGCATGTGTGTGCCCATGTTTTTGGACTTGGGTGCAGATAGGGTTCAGATTTGGAAAGGCCGAGTCTTGACCTGCATGTTGAGACCAGTGGGCCGTTCCCGCAGGGAAGGAAGTGAGGCTTGGGGGCGGAAGATGGCTGTACGCACCGTGACCAGTGGCAGCCAGCACGGAGGGGGTGAGGGGCAGTGGGGGGGTGACCCACCTGGACCAGGAGAGCAACGATATACTGAGCAATGAAGTGAAAGCAGAGTGACTCACATCCTGAGACGCTTTGGAGCTGGTCTCATCAAAGTCTGAGGTCTGAAAAAGCAAGAAAGATTTTGTGAAATTATAAACGCACATATTATCAACGCGGACATCATCAGCTGGACCTCAATATCACTGTCCCAACCCCAACATCATGCAGTCATCCCCATATCATCACCAGCTAAGCCCAACACCACGGCAATCCAAACCCCAAACCCAGCAGCAACACAACGATCTCGACACCCCAGAGACTGCAGATGCTGCAACCTTGTGGAGAACGCAAAGTGCTGGAGTAAATCTGCGGGTCAGGCAGCATCCTCGGAGAACATCCCTGGAGAACATTGTCAGCCATGATTGATTGATTGAATGGCGGAGGGGACTCGATGGGCCGAGTGGCCTAATTCCGCGCCTGCAACTTGTGAACTAGTGAACACGGATAGGCGACGTTTCAGTTAGAGGCATTTCTTCAGACTGATTGTAGAAGAGGAGGGGGGGTGGGGGGGGGAAGAGAGCTGGAAAAGTGGACTGGGTCTGGAGAGCGATTGAGAAGGAACTGCAGATGCTGGAAAATCGAGGTAGACAAAAGTGCTGGTGAAAGTCAGCAGGTGCAGCAGCATCTACGGAGCGAAGGAAATAGGCAACTTTTCGGGCCGAAACCCTTCCAGGGTTTCGGCCCGAAACGTTGCCTATTTCCCTAGAAGGGTTTCGGCCCGAAACGTTGCCTATTTCCTTTCGCCCCGTAGATAATTGGACAAAAGGTCGAGATGAAATGGGGCAAAATAAGCCAAAAAAATGGAGATCAAAGGATTTCAGATAAGGAGGGGGGAATGTGACGGAGACGTGAAATGGAAAGCAGCGGGAGGGAGGGATATGTGGAAGGGGGGGTTTGGGGAGGGGGTGGGGGGTGGGGGGAGGCCTAGAGGAGTAAATCCTTTCGCCCCGGGGGTGGGGGCTTGCAGGAAAGAAAGGGTATCGAAAAGAGGGGAAATGGGGCTTGTTACCTGTAAAAATTCAAGGAGGGAAGGATGTGGGAGAAATGGGCGCTCGTCCGGGGGGAATGGTGGGAGCGCGGGGGGGGGGGGGAGAAATGGAGAAATCATTATTCATACCATTGGGTTGTAAGCCACCCCAGCAGAATATGAGGTGCTGTTCCTCCAGTTTGCATGTGGCCCCACTCTGACAATGGAGGAGGCCCAGTACTGAACATTCAGTGTGGGAATGGGAAGGAGCTTAAAATGGTTAACAACTGGGAGATCCAGCAGGTCTTTCTGGACCGAGCGCAAATGTTCAGTGACTTGATCGCCTAGGAGGCTATGCTTGGTAAGGGGGTCAGGTGTAATGGGGAGAAAGGGGTTGAGAGGGGAAGATAGATCGGCCACGATTCTATGGCGGAGTGGACTTGATGGGCCGAATGGCCTAATTCTGCTCCTAGAACATAGAAACATAGAAATTAGGTGCAGGAGTAGGCCATTCGGCCCTTCGAGCCTGCACCGCCATTCAATATGATCATGGCTGATCATCCAACTCAGTATCCCGTACCTGCCTTCTCTCCATACCCCCTAACCCCCTTAGCCACAAGGGCCACATCTAACACCCTCTTAAATATAGCCAATGAACTGGCCTCAACTACCCTCTGTGGCAGAGAGTTCCAGAGATTCACCACTCTCTGTGTGAAAAAAGTTCCTCTCATCTCGGTTTTAAAGGATTTCCCCTTCATCCTTAAGCTGTGACCCCTTGTCCTGGACTTCCCTAACATCGGGAACAATCTTCCTGCATCTAGCCTGTCCAACCCCTTAAGAATTTTGTAAGTTTCTATAAGATCCCCTCTCAATCTCCTAAATTCTAGAGAGTATAAACCAAGTCTATCCAGTCTTTCTTCATAAGACAGTCCTGACATCCCAGGAATCAGTCTGGTGAACCGTCTCTGCACTCCCTCTATGGCAATAATGTCCTTCCTCAGAACTTATGATATTGGGAACTTACGTGGCCCCAATGTAAAGGAGGCCACATCAGGAATGCCAAATAGACGCTAGAGGACGTGTATGTGAACCTCTGTCACACCTGGAAGGGCCACAATGGTCCCTGGATGGAGCTGAGGGGGGTGGGTGCTGGGACAAGTGTGACATCTCTTGCGGTTGTAGGGGAAAGTACCCGGGGAAGGGGTGGTTTGGGTGGGAAGTGATGAATGAGCCAAGGAGTTGCGGAAAGTGTGGAATGGAGTGGGGGTGGGGAGATGCGACTGGTGGTGGGATCACGTTCTCACACTGAACCCCAATACCAACACACAGCAAAACCCAACATCACGGAGTTAACTCCACGTCTCATCGCAAACCAAAACGAACATCAATACACATCAAACCCAATTCCGTGCACGAGAACCTCAGCAAGACACACCAAGATCAGAAGGGTCTCGACCCGAAACGTCACCCATTCCCTCTCTCCAGAGATGCTGCCTGACCCGCTGAGTTACTCCAGCGTTTTGTGTCTGTCTTCACCAAGATCTAATATCACCATGTGACAAAACGCAACTTTGTGAAGCAAATTCCAAGGTTGCGGACAGAGGCCCGACAAACGTGCGCCAGAGCCCGACCGTCGCCAGCCAAACCCCGATGGCACGGAGCGCACCCCAACACCGCGATAAAGGCGGGCGTTACCGAGCTGTCCGGCAGTTGCTTCAGCCGCTTGAGCGTGGCCTGCAGGTTGAGGAGTCGCTCCTCCTGCCGATAGAGTTCGATCTGCAGCTCGTCGCACCTCTCTCCCTTCTCGCGGATCAGCTTGCGGTACTCATCCTTCTGCTGCAGGCTGTGTGAGTGCAGCTTGTGGATCTCCTCCCTAGACTGCAGCGCCTGTGGAGGACACGCGGTGACGGGCACAGAGTCACGGGTACAGTCCACTTTATTGTCACTTGCACCCAGGTACAGTGACAAGCGTCTGCTGCGTGCTAACCAGCCAGCGCAACGACAATAGGGAGGTTGCACGGTAGTTGGGTCACCACCCATGACCCGTACAGTTGCTCCGCTACGCCAACTGGAGTCCACGTGATGAACTGCAGGTCACCATTGTTTCCAGCATAGCGGGCCCATTAAAAAACGACAAAATTATCATTTTTTGCAGTAAATAATTACGGAAATCGGGGTAAGCGAGAGAGACATTTATCCTACTTCAGAATTCCAAAAATGAGGAGAAGTTATAGTAGAGAGAAGTGACAGCTGAAGGGACAACAACAGCTAAAGTGCTTGGCGAACATTGGCCGTGCAGATATCGAGATTGAAAATATTGGGAATTACCGCTTTTGCTCTCTGCATTTCATCAACAGTGAGGCATTATTTGTGTTTTTTCTTGATTCCTTTGGTATCTAAAAAGTTTCAGAAGTGATAAATCTGGCTGTAAAATGTAAAAATCGCCCATGGTTCTCAAGTGGGTCATCACTTCTGAAACTTTTTAGAGAAAGGAAGAGGAGGAGCCCGAGGGCTGAGGGAGAGTTGGGGAGGGGAGGAGACAGCAAGGGCTACCGGAAATTAGAGAAGTCTAAACAGGGGGTATGGACAGAAGGCAGGTACGGGATACTGAGTTGGATGATCAGCCATGATCATATTGAATGGCGGTGCAGGCTCGAAGGGCCGAATGGCCTACTCCTGCACCTAATTTCTATGTTTCTATGTTTCTATAAGTCAATGTTCCGCTGGGGTGCAGACTGCCCAAGCGGAATATGAGGTGCTGCTCCTCCAATGTCCGGTGGTGCTCACTCTGGCCATGGAGGAGGCCCAGGACAGAAAGGTGGGATTCGGAATGGGAGGGGGAGTTGAAGTGCTGAGCCACCCTGGAGATTGGGTTGGTTAATGCGGACCGAGCGGAGGTGCCCGGTTCCAGTTACCTGGTCTCTCTCTGTGGCCACCTCTTGCATCTGCAGGACGATCGCCTCTATACGATCCTTGTACATCTGCGAATCCTTTTGCAGTGTCGTGCACTTCAGCTCAAATACCTCCTTCTCTTCCAGATACTTCAACAAAACAAAAATTAGGAATTAGGAAGAACAACTGTATCTATCACGGTTCTGCAGCCAGGGGTAGTCCTGGGCCAGGCTGGGTCAACACCTGTGGTGAAGTGGAGGTGTCCCTCGGTCAAAGTTCTTCCACAAACACTCCATCACACGGGGCTTCATTCCCAAACTCACTCCTTGCCCTGACTCCCAATTAGGAAGAGGGGAATGGTTCTCTCCATCCCACCCCAGCCCATCCCACCCCCCTTCCAACCAGGGACACTGAGGCTTATTGTCACCGTCCCACACAGCGAAGCCATGGAGGTGTACAGTGTGGAGGCAGGCCCTTCAGCCCAACTCTCACATGCCAGCCATGCTTTAGAACGGAGATCGTCTCATTTACCTGCATTTCCCAACTGGTGGCAAAGGAAGGAACTGCAGGTGCTGGTTTACACTGACGATAGACACAAAAAGCTGGAGTTACTCAGCGGGTCAGGCGGCATCGCTGGAGAAAAGGAATAGGTGACGTTTCAGGTCGAGACACTTCCTCAGATAGAAGATGCGTCTCGTCCCGAAACCCCGAAGGGTCTCACCTACTCCTTTTCCCCAGAGATGCTGCCTGACCCGCTGAGTAACTCCAGCGTTTTGTGTCTATCTTTCCAAACCGGTGTTTCTATAGAGAGTTCACCGTGGGGAAGTTACCTCAAACCTTTTCACAGAGGAACTGTGAGACAATGGAAGCTCACTCGATGTGGGGGACTTCGATGTGCTTTTAAAACGCAGGGAGGTGGTGGGGTTTGGGGCCAAACCATAACACACCCGACACTGGGGCTGCAACAGGGCAAATGTGCAAGAGGGCCGGAGGTAATGAGCGGGTGGCGATGAGATGGGGACGTATGCAATGGGTGGTGGTTTGGGGCTGGGAGTCAATGCAGGCCAGTGGGCACAGCACGTGGTAATGGAACGATCAAATCCTACCTTATCTCGTAACTCCTCCACATCCTGAAGCTCTTTACGCAAGCTGTAGATACTGTTGACCAGTTCCTGATGTTCCTCCTGCGTTGTCCTCCGATCATCTTCCAGGATCTGGATGTACATCTTATTTTTATCGACATTCTCAACCTTCAATTCATGCAACAATCAAATAAAAGCTGCTCAGATTTCCTGATGACACAAGAGACTGCCCAATGACTGCCGCAGAATATATTCGTTAAGATTAAGTATGTTATCTGCCATGTCTCCATCGAGGAGCCTGTGATCCCTTGCCTGGGATCGACGCTCCAACCCCAACCTACGCGTTGTAACATTGAGGAGCTTGTAGTCTCGGGTAGAGACTGATGTCGGGAAGCTCCAAAGTCGACCAGCCCCGACCCGGGGTCCGATCGCCCGGCGTGGGGTAGCCCGACCCCCCCCCCCCCCCCCCCCCCGATGTGGGAGCTTGATCTCCCCGTTGCGGAGGTCCCGACCGCCGGCTACAGGAGCCAAGATCGCCCCGTCAACAGAAGGCTCGAGGCCCCCAAACACGGGAGCACAAAGAAGGGAAGAGATTGAACACAGAATGCATTTGAGGCCACAGTTCATTGGTTATATTTAAGAGGGAGTTAGATGTGGCCCTTGCGGCTAAGGGGATCAGAGGGTATGGAGGGAAGGCAGGTACGGGATACTGAGTTGGATGATCAGCCATGATCATATCGAATGGCGGTGTAGTCTCGAAGGGCCGAATGGCCTACTCCTGCACCTAATTTCTATGTTTCTATGAACATTTGTTTCACCTTCCATCGCAGTGAGGAATGTGGAGGAGTCACTGTGGTGGATGTTGATGTTAAAATGTATTTTGTGTGTTTTGTTGCTTTTTATTGGTATGACTGTATGGCAAATGAAATTCCTCGTATGTGGCAAAACATATTTGGCTAATAAATTATGATGATGATGATTGATATTATGATATCTGTTACAAAACAATTAGTGAAGCCTAAACTCCTGTACACAAACTCTGCAATAGACAGACAATTTTTCATAAACCCAAAATAACTGAAACTGTAAAACATCCGTTGAAGAGACTCTGAACTACTGACTCTCACTCGCTGCGAAGTAAAATTGCCCCTAGTGTGTTGGGAGTGGATGAGGAAGTGGGATAACATCGAACTAGTTTGAACCATGGTTGGTCAGAATGGATCAGGTGGACCGAAGGGCCTCTTTCCATGCGGCATCTTTCAACAAACAAACCCAGGCTGGGGAATTACCTTCATGGGGCTGGCCAGCTCCTGGATCTTTGCCTTGAGCAAGTCGTTCTCTCGCTGGAGTTCCCAGATGAGCTCCTGCTTTGGTCTCTGCTCCATGGCATGCTTGAGTTTCATGGTGTGGGTCCGCTCCACCTGGCATCCATCCTCTGCCAGCATCAGATTGTGCTTCAGTTTCTCGATCTGGAGCAAGGTTGAGAGCTGTTAGTTGCCACAGTCCAGTTCCGCCCGACACGATCACAAATCAATGTGCAGGCTCTACCAGCAACTAGGCCCTCTGATGGGAAGTGGATATTACCAGGTGTCCAGGACCTGAGTTACAGGGAGGGTTGGACAGGCTAGGACTTTATCCCCTGGAGAGCAGGAGGCTGAGGGGTGATCTGACAAAGGTGTATAAAATCAGGAAGCGAATAGATAGGGTGAATGCACAGAGTCTTTCATCCAGGATAGAACAATCAAGAAGCAGAGGACATAGATTTAAGGTGACAAGGGCAAGATTTAACGGTAACCTGAAGGGCAACTTTGTTCAGAGTGAGTGGTGGGTGTATGGAATGAGCTGCCAGAGGAGATAGTCGAGGCAGATAGTGTAACAGCATTTAAAAGACACTTGGACATTATATATGGATACAGGGATATGGGCCAAATGGGAGCACCTTAGATGGGACATTATAGTCACATGGACTAGTTGGTCTGAAGGGCCTGTTTCCTTTCTCTATGACTCTATGACACTGGGATGGGAAGTGTTTGGATCCTGGGAATCTGTAAATAGCCATAGATGGGAAGGGACTGGGTGATTTGGGATTCAAAACAAAGGAGAAATTGAGTAAGGATTTGATCAATTTGGATACAAATGTAATGAGGGTTTGGTCCTCAACTGTGGGACTAGTGTAGCTGGGACATTGTGGGCCAGTGTGGGCGAGTTGGGCCGAAGGGCCTGTTTCCACACTATGACTCTATATACAATACTGTACAATGAGTGTGGCCTCACACAGGATTCAAGCTTCAACCCACCTCCAACTGCAGGTCTCTGTTCTTCATCATGGCCTTGTTCTTCTCTTCGCTCTGCATTGCAAAGTCCTTAGCCCACTTGTAGTTCTCCTCCTTGCACATCTTCAGCTCCTCGCTGAAGTTGTTGCGCTCCTCCCGCATCTTCCAGAAGCGCTCCTGGTGCTTGTGCAGCTCGTTCAGCTTCACCTGCAGCTGCTTGATGAGGTCCTCCTTAGTCTTCAGCTGGGCGGTCACCTCCTGGGCCCGCCGCTGACTCTGCATCACCGCCTGCTGCTGCTTCTGAACCTCTGCCATCAGCAGCTCTGTCAGGCTCGATTCTCCACCCGCATCTGAGCAAAAAAAAAACAGTCAGCCCCTCGTCAGTGGCCGGGCTGGGACAACGCACCCCAAAGCCAAAGCATCTCCTCCACCTCCCCACAGCAAGGTCCACGGATAGATGCGAGGCCTCCATCACACATGGCCGCTGCTTCCCTCTGCAGCCACTCCCAATATCTGTTCTCATTGTGTCTGAACCTTCAAACATGAGCGTTGTAGTCTATTCATCCAGAGGAGGAATTGGATCTTCATTCAATCTGTCGCAACATCGCCCCGCAACGAGCCAGACCAAGCGCAGAAACGGCGACTGTTTTGTTGGACACTTGAGCTTGGTCCGCCAAGGCCTGCTGGATCTCCCGGTTGCAAACCATTTAAATTCCCCTCCCCTTTCCCCATACTGGCCTTGAAATCCTGGGCCTCCTGCATTGCCACAGTAAGGCCACACGAACAACTCATCATATTCGCTCGGAGAGCTTACATTGAATTTCCCAATTTTATCGACCTCCTCCTTTCTCACTCACATTTGGAGTATTGTGTTCGCTTCTGATTTCCTCATTACGGGAAAGATTTGAAGGCTTTGGAAAAGGGTGCAGAAGAGATTTACCAGACATATGGATACGAGGGTATTACCTACATGGAGAGGTTGAGCAAAGCTGGATTGGTTTCTCTGAGGTTGAGGGGAAACCTAATAGAAATATATACAATAATGAGAAGCACAGATAGGGTAGACAGACACATTTTTCAACAGAATGTAAACGTCTCAGACATAGCTTCAAGTAGTTTTAAGAGGGGTAATGTTTAAAGGAGATGTGTGGAGCAGCATTTATTGAGAATGGTGGGTGCATAGAACACTCTGTCAGACAGGGATGGGGGTGGAGGCAGTTTTGATAGTGGTATTAGGAGGCTTTTAGAGAGACACATGGATGTGCAGGGAATGGAGGGATAGGATCACATGAAGGCAGGGGAGATTAGTTTAACTTGGCATCATGTTCGGCACAGACATTGTGGGCCGAAGGGCCTGTTCCTGTGCTGTACTCTTCTATGACTATATTTACTTAGATTGATGCAAAACCAGAAGAGGAGGGAAAGGTTAAAGGGTGCGTTTCCTTTACCCAGGATAACGGAGAATGTGCGCGTGGGGTCTTGCCCGGTGATCTTCCTGTACAGGTCGGGGTAGTAGAGCTCCAGACTCTCCAGGAAGGCGATGTAACCCTTGCACCCGGTCCGCTGGAGAATGTCGAGCAGCACGCCTGAAAACACAAGGAGCACAGGTCAGTGTCTATGGTGCACTACTCTGCCCCTCACCTCTGCCCCAGGGGATGTTTGCTGCAGACCACGACACACCTGAGGTTAACTGAGGCTACCTGAGGGCAGCGGTAGAGTTGCTGCCTTGCAGCGTCAGAGACCAGGGTTCGATCCCGACTACGGGCGCTGTCTGTACGGAGTTTATACGTTCTCCCCGTGACCTGCGTGGGTTTTCTCCGGAAGCTCCTTTTTCTTCCCACACTCCAAAGACTACAGTTTTGTAGGTTAATTGGCTTTGGCAAAATTGTAAATTGTTCCTAGTGCATGTAGGATAGTGTCAGTGTCCGGGGTGATCACTGGTCACGTATAGACTCGGAGGGCTGAAGGGCCTGTTTGTTTCCGCGCCGTATCTCTGAACTTAACTAAACTAAATTAAATCAGCCTTTCAAATACAGTACTTGTATCCGCCTATCACTCGCTAGGCTTTGTCCTGCCCCCTCCTCTCTTCCAGCTTTCTCTCCCACGCCATCCCCCTGCCCCCCACAATTTGAAGACACAAAGGTCACCTATCCATGTTCTCCAGAGATGCTGCCTAACCACTTTGTATAATCAGCATCTGTAGTTCCACCAGATTCAGGTACAGTTTCTTCCCAGCTGTTATAGAAACATAGAAACATAGAAAATAGGTGCAGGAGGAGGCCATTCGGCCCTTCGAGCCAGCACCGCCATTCATTGTGATCATGGCTGATTCATCCCCTATCAATAACCCGTGCCTGCCTTTTCCCCATATCCCTCGACTCCACTAGCCCCTAGAGCTCTATCTAACTCTTTCTTAAATCCATCCAGTGACTTGACCTCCCCTGCCCTCTGTGGCAGGGAATTTCACAAATTCGCAACTCTCTGGGCGAAAAAGATTTTTCTCACCTCAGTCTTAAATGACCTCCCCTTTATTCTAAGACTGTGGCCCCTGGTTCTGGACTCGCCCAACATTGGGAACATTTTTTCCTGCATCTAGCTTGTCCAGTCCTTTTATAATTGTATATGCTTCTATAAGATACCCCCTCATCCTTCCAAACTCCAGCGAATACAAGCCTAGTCTTTTCAATCTTTCCTCGTATGACAGTCCCGCCATCCCAGGGATCAATCTTGTGAACCTAATCTCGTTATCAGGCAACTGAGCCATCCTACCACAACCAGAGAACAGTGGTGAACTACTATCTACCTCATTGGTGACCCTCGGACTATCTTTGGTCATAACTTTACTGGCTGTGCCTTGCACTAAACGTTATTCCCTTATCATGTATCTCCATACACTGTAAATGGCTTGATTGTAATCATGTACTGTCTTTCAGACGACTGGTTAGCACGCAACAGAAACATTTTGCTGTACCTCGGTGCACGTGACAATAAACTAAAACTGACCTGAGTTGCTTCCTTCCACCCTTTGGCCTGACTCCGGGGCCACACCGCCCCTCCGGGCACTCACCGACTTTGCGCCTGCGGATGACGAGGCTGGGGTCGTTGTAGATCTGCTCCTCGTCGTCGTGGTTGAGGACCTTGCACTGGCGGAGGTAAGGGGTGATCCGGCACGGCTCTATCACCGACGTGAGCCTCGCTCTGTAATTCTCCAGCGTGTTCCACTGCTCCTCAGCATCAGACTCCTGGTGATCAGACATGGTGGAGCAGCTCCCTAGCGAGCTCACTGCCCAGCCAGCGCTCAGCAACGTCACACAACAACGGTCCCACTGCCCGTGGAATGGATCTTCAGTAAGGATGGGGAAATAGTTATTTAATATTTAGAATTGAAGAATATTTGTTTTACTCTGTATCGTAGTGGTGGGTTGGTTTGTACTGTTTTGTATTGTACATATGATTTTTGTAAAAAATTGGTTTAAATTATCTTTGTAAAACAAATGGATTAGACAGGCTAGATGCAGGGGGAAGTGTTCCCCTGGATCTTTTAGGATCGAGATGAGAAAAACATGTTTCACACAGAGAGTGGTGAATCTCTGGAACTCTCTGCCACAGAAGGTAGTTGAGGCCAGTTCATTGGCTATATTTAAGAGGAAGTTAGATGTGGCTCTTGTGGCTAAAGGGATCAGGGGGTATGGAGAGAAGGCAGGTACAGGATACTGAGTTGGATGATCAGCCATGATCATATTGAATGGCGGTGCAGGCTTGAAGGGCCGAATGGCCTACTCCTGCAACTATTTTCTATGTTTCCCGATGTTGGGGGAGTCCAGAACCAGGGGCATGGTTAAATAATAAGAGGTAAGCCATTTAGGACTGAAATGAGGAAACACTTTTTCATCCAGAGAGTTGTGAATCTGTGGAATTCTCTACCACAGAAGGCAGTGGAGGCCAATTCACTGGATGTTAGATTTAGCTCTTAGGGCTAAATGAATCAAGGGATATGGGGCAAAGGCAGGAACGGGGTACTGATATTAGATGATCAGCCATAATGATATTGAACGGCGGTGCTGGCTCGAAGGGCCGAATGGCCTACTCCTGCACCTATTTTCTATGCTTCTATAGACAGCAGTCCCACTTCACGCCCAGAGGTCGTTTAGGAACCTGCTGTGAAAACGAGGACTTGTCAGTGGCGGATGCTGCTACCTGCAACCTTTTTAAAAAAAACAAAAACTCCATGACAATTTGCACCAAGAAACCACAGCAAGAAATTCAATAATTAGCAGATTACTGGGGAGTCGACATTGCTTTTGTTATTTAATTGTAAAATTCTAAACACTAAAGCCGTCTTTACGAATGAACAATTTCATTCCGTTTTATAGAAAAAATGTATTTTGCATTTCAATACATTTTTGACATTCATTTTGTTTTAAACACTGTACAGAACATAAAGCGCTGGGGTTAGTTACTCAACTGTCCATGCAGCAACTCTGGAGGACATGGCAGACGCTGTCTCCACTTTACCGAGATGGTTCGGCCCGACCACTCAATACTAACCCACTGACCATTAACCAATGTAATGCCCGCTCTTACCTGTCCCTAGCTGGGGCGGCACTGTGGCGCAGCGGTAGAGTGCCTTACAGCGAATGCAACGCCAGGAGACCCGAGTTCGATCCCGACTACGGGTATGGAGTTTGTACGTTCTTCCCCTGATATATTCTCCGAGACTCCCACACTGCAAATGTGAGGGGATCGCCAGTTGACGCGTACCCTGTGATGCCGAAGGGCCTGTATCCGTGATGTACCTCTAAACTAAACTACCCCCCCCCCCCCCCCGTATCGACAGTGCACCCACACTAGATCCACATTCGCTTTTTGTCTTAGGGACACTATTCAATCGGAGACTTAAGCTGCACTTAAATTGCAACGCGTTGCTTGTCCCTGGCAGCGGGGTGGTAAACAGCAGCGTTTCACGTTTCGCTCAGTCCAATATAACCCGCCCATCAAAGTTGAAGCCTTGTTCACGTTGACGTTTGGTTCATGGCAAAATACAATACAGTAACCACGAGTCTACGCCACACTAGTTCTATGTTATGTCACCTTCTCATCCACTCCCTTCACACAGAGGGTGGGATGTGGGTGGAAACCGCAGCACCCGGAGGAAACCCTTACGGTCAGTGTGTGTGTGTGTGTGTGTGTGTGTGTGTGTGTATATGTGTGTGGGACTCGGACCCCAGTGAGGGTCAGTGTGTGTGTGTGTGTGTGTGTGTGTGTGTGTGTGGGACTCGGACCCCAGTGAGGGTCAGGGTGTGTGTGTGTGTGTGTGTGTGTGTGTGTGTGTGTGTGTGTGTGTGTGTGTGAGGGGTGAGGGGGGAAATGGGGGGGGGGGACCTGGACCCGTACCCAAGTGAGGGTCAGTCTATTTAGGCCATTTGCCAACTTCATTAACGTACAAGCTCCACAGGCACTGACTAACCCATGGAACTTTGATCATGAGAATTACGAGGAAATATTAATTTAGTTTAGTGTCACTGTGATCGTTCACCCCGTGTCGTGGATTGGTGTGATCAATCAAACACGCAGGCACTGTCTCTTTGGAGGCACAAATCAATGAATCAATGCGGAGGGAGGATTACTTAAAACAAAATTGTCTTAAAAAAAATTATATTCTGCCGAGTCCAAAGTGTTTATCTTTAAATAACAGGTGATCGCTGTAGAAGGGTCTTGACCGAAACGTCACCCATTCCTTCTCTCCCGAGATGCTGCCTGTCCCGCTGAGCTTTTTGTGTCTGAGTTTCGGTTTAAAGCAGTATCTGCAGCTGCTCGCTTCCTACACATCTCAAAACTCTCACTCGAAACTACACATTACACTTATTGGAGGAAACGAGACTGATAACTTACCCCCCAAAACCAAGACAATGCGTTTAAAAGATGTCTTGCGAGATAAAGTTTGGTTGGCACCTCTCAGAATATTCTTACTTAAAATAGTGGACCAATGATAAGTTTCATAGATAGGGTTAGAGAGACAGAATCTCTCTCCCAGGGAAGAAACGCAAAATACTAGAACACAGAGGTTTAAGCTGCAAGGGGCAAAATTCAATGGAGATGTATGGGGCAAGTTTTTTTCCCCCACAGTGGGTGCCTGGAATGTGATGGCAGGGATGGTGGTGGAGGCAGATATATGATAGTGTGGTGTTTTAAAAGTATTTTGGTTAGACACACGGATTCAGGGGATGGGAGGATATGGACCATCTGCAGGGAGAGGGGATTTATTTAACTGCGATCATGTCCAGCACAGACATAGTGGGATGAAGGGTCTCTTGAAGTAGTGGCCAGTTCTATCTATGTTCTATGTTGATTCAGTCGAAGTTGGACTGAATTTGGATAAACGTTTAACATAAAAATAGGTACCTTTAACAATTGCTCTGCACTCAGTACTGCTCAGTATCACAAACCCACGTCCCAAGTGGGATTTGAACCCTCACCTTCCAGCCTCAGAGGGTGCAAGCGTGACCCACACACACAGTAGGCGTGTGGTACGTGGCTCCCACCCACACACTTGGTTCTAACTAAACCTTCTCCCTCATGGATCTATGTCTCAGAACCTGATCGTACAGGAAGTTCTGAGCACCCTATGTCCTGGATACTATTTAAAAATCACTGCACAAGACACTTACCTGATCAGCTGGGAGACGAGGATGGGAGCTGCTGGGCGCTTGGACAGCACAGATTGTCTGGAAGAGGAAGTCTTAATGAATTGTGAAGTGGAACAAAGTGGGTGCGGTCATCTCTCAGAGCTGAGGCTCCAGCAATTACTCATTTCCCACATTCAAATGATCATAATCACTGAATGGTACAGCTTAAACTGTTTAGCCAGTTGGGCCTGTGCTAACTCTTTGAAATTGTTTCTCTGTATACTACACATTTTAGCATCAAGGTGGTACAGTAATGCCGCGTTAGTACCCAACCCGCAACATCAACTAACCATTCTCTCCACTGATGTACCCGACCTGCTGAGTTATGCCAGCACTTTGTGTTTTACTTGGTATGGTAATGTTGTGGTTAGTGAATCAGAGACTTGGACCAGGAAGACAAGTTCAAATGTTGGTTATAACTGCCCACGTGCCGTCCCTTTTCATCTGTGCATTAATTGCCTCGTACTGTGTTTTGTATTGAATTCTGTCTTTACTTTGTGTACTAGTCATGTCTCTACTATTTATTTCATTCCCCTTACATGTTTTTCCTCTACCTGCTAATTTTTTGTAAGGTGTCCTTGAGACTCTTGAAAGTTGCCCATAAATAAAATTTACTATTATTATTATAACTGACTGAAGAATGGCTCTGGAGAAGGGTCTTGACCCAGAATGTCACCTATTCCTTATCTCCAGAGATGCTGTCTGACCCACTGAGTTATTCCAGCTTTTTGTGTCTATCTTAGACAATAGACACTAGGTGCAGGAGTAGGCTATTTGGCCCTTCGAGCCAGCACCGCCATTCAATGTGATCATGGCTGATCATCCCCAATCAGTACCCCGTTCCTACCTTCTCCCCATATCCCCCGACTCCACTATTTTTAAGAGCCCTATCTAGCTCTCTCTTGAAAGCATTCAGAGAACCGGCCTCCACCGCCCTCGGAGGCAGAGAATTCCACAGACTCACTCTCTGAGAAAAAGTGTTTCCTCGTCTCCGTTCTAAATGGCTTACTCCTTATTCTTAAACTGTGGCCCCTGGTTCTGGACTCCCCCAACATCGGGAACATGTTTCCTGCCTCTAGCGTGTCCAAGCCCTTAACAATCTTAAATGTTTCAACAATATCTTCAATAATAACATGGTATCCACTGATGAAGCAAGTAGTGTAGAATACTCACTCCATGCCTCACATCATTAAACATTCACCGAGAAATGTTTAATTTGCAATTAAAACATTGCTTTACCATCTTCATCACAGCCAGTGCCTTATGGACTGAAATATTATTTCTGCAGGTTGGTTTGGAATAACTCATCACCCCTTCGAGCAAAGGCTTCATAGTTCTGAATACAACAGGACAGATTAAACCTTCCCTGAAAACGTTCAAAATACTTGGCAGGGCAGGCAGCAACTGTAGAGTGAAATGGTTAACATTCTAGGAACTTCCCACTGCATCACCACACAAGCACGGTTTCCCAATGTTCAGTGGGTGACTGCGGAGATTATAGGAAGTAAACTCACTACTACCACTTCTGCATTTCTATCCAGATCATTTATCTAGATCTATTCATTTGGGCTCTTTATTCTTAAGCCCGATTACAGAATTGATTGCTTTAAAAGATGCATTCAAAGAAACCCATGCTGTTAAAGACTGGCCAAAGGTCAACTCGTTTGTGGAAGGTGGACCATCAAAAGATTTGGCCTCGTAACTTCAGCTGCTGCAGGCGTCCCTTCTGGGGAGGTTGGGTTGGAGTCAGACTGGGGAGATGTCAGAGAATTCCCAGTGAATTGCTTTGCTGGATTAAGGGTATTAGGTATAAGAAGAGGCTGGACCCACTGGCCTTCTTGCAGTTGAGAGATCTGATAGAAGTATATAATATTATGAGAAGGATAGACAGAGGTATATATTACGAGGCATGGACAGGGTAGGGTGGCAGAAGCTGTTGCCAAGTTGGAACTGCCAAAGACTAGAGGGCCCAGCTTTAAGGTGAGATGGGAAATGTTTAAAGATTTGTGTTGCAGGTTGTTTTTTTTTTTTTTTTTACACAAGATGGTGGGTGCCTGGAACACCATGCCAGGGGTAGAGGCAGATATGATAGTGGCATTTACAAGACTTTTAGATAGACACATGGATATGCATGGAGTTGAGGGGTATGGATGGTGTGCAGGCAGATGAAGTAGTTCATCTTCGGCTCAGACACGGTGGGCCACAGGGCCTGCTCCTGTGCTGTACTGCCCTAGGTTCAATTCATTTTGGGAGGAATGGGTGACCTTGTGAACAAATGGGCTGCTTTGCCTTGCACCGTATCACATTTCATGATTAAAGATGCAGCTTCACCCACTCAAACATTGACTCAAGGACCCACTTCATGTGCAGAGGAAGTGATGCATGTATTAGAGGCCATTGAAACTACAAGGGGAATTCACCCAGACAGCCACGGTGTCAGGACTTCCTCCAGCCCTCTCGGGTCATCTGCAGAAAATGAAAGCAAATACTAAAAACTGGGTGGGGTTTCTCCGGTTTCCTCCCACACTCCAAAGACGTACAGGTTTGTAGGCTAATGGGCTACTGAAAATTGTCTCCAGTGTATAGGATAGTGCTAGTGCAGACTTGGTGGCCGAAAGGCTCGTTTCTTCGCTGAATCTCCAAAGTCTAAAGCGACACGTGAACTTATTCTCTCTCCACCTATCTTGCAGGATAAATACCGACCCCAGTTTCTGACCATAAACAACATCACTCGCTTGGGGAAAGTGAAAGTGAAAACTGGGAGAGGTTTGAGCTGCTCGGTGAAGTCCAACATATCAAATAACCGGCTGCCATCCCAGAGATTATCCACATAGGAGGGGAGGCAAAGGCTCATACGAAGGAAGAATCCAGACCTCGAGTAAACAGAATGAGGAAGAAAAGATTAACGAAGTGTCAGATTTTTTTCCTTTATTATCCAAGGGTCAACTGGTTAAGACCATGATCCAAGGTTATTCTGCACAGTGTTGACTGCCTGCTTCAACTATCCCTGCTATCTGGAGAAAGCTCCCAGCTATTGAGCTTGTAACTCCACCATCTCTAGGTTACCGAAGAGTCCAATCAAATCCAAACGCTGAGCATTTAAAGAAGAAATTTATTTCCGAGTAAAATATTTTTTAATTAGCCACATACATGACACAACAATTACAAATGATCTAGGAAGCTGCAGGATTCTGTGCAATTGGCTCGTACAGAAGCTCAGTTAACACCAACAGTCTGTGGCCCCTTAAAGAAGGCCTTAGGAAAGCAATGTCACAACTGGAGAAAACAACATGCCAGTCATTAACATGTCATGACAAACTTTAGAAGTAAACATTTGACCCCGGCTTACAAATATCGGCACAAAGTCCGTGTCAGTCAATGGATATTTAGTTGTGGGAGCGGTCTTTGCACTGGCCCTCAGCTTACACTCCATCTACAGAAACCAAGTTCAAACGCAAAATGGGTCCAAGGAACTGTAAACATCATGCCTAGAATGAAAGAACATCCAGATTAGCGCTTGGAAGGAAACTCGCAGAAAAGTCATCAAAACACTCTTTCTCTCTCTCCACAAACGTGCTAGCCGTGCATTAATTGGCTTCTGTAAATGGTTCTTAGTGTGTAGGATAGGTCTAGTGTCCGGGTGATCAATGGCCAGTGTGGACTTGGTGGGCCTGTTTCCTCGCTGTATCTCTAAACCCAGTATGCAACTCAACTTCTGAGAAGCTGAAGGTGAAGGTGAAGAGCTGCACAAACCAGACCCTGGAACAGCTGATTTCTATCACTTTATTCAGGAGTCAGCCATAACATGGGGTGCAATGCCACTCATTCTTCCCAATTAGTCAGTTTCAAATAATTTCACCGCACACCTCCATTACTGAAGGTAGACGAAAATGCTGGAGAATCTCAGCAGGTGAGGCAGCATCTATGGAGCGAAGGAAATAGGCAACGCTTCGGGTCGAGACCCATCTTCAGACTCCCTGGCCCATTCCTGGCCCTTCAGACTCCCTGGCCCATTCTTCCATTACTGAAGGTAGTTACAGAGCAGCAGTGCAAGCCCGTGAGCATTTATGGAGGGGTTCAGGATAATTATTGTCACGTGTACTGAGGTAGAGCGAAAACATTTGTTTTGTGTGTTATCCATCAAATCACACATACATAAACACAATCAAGCTGAACACGAGTGCAATAGACCAAAGGGAAAGCTAGAGTGCAGGATTTAGTTTGCAGCATTGGAGTGCACCAGTTCAAGAGACAACATCCAAGGGATAATGGACATGATCACACCTCTGCTCTCATGCTACCCCAATATACCTCCTGGACAGAACATCCTTTGCAATTCCTACCAGCTCCTATATTTCACTGCCCGTCACATATTCTCATCTCCTTTCAGCATATTAACACAATGACTCCCTGGTCCATTCTTCCAGACCCATAAACCACTTCCTGTTGTACGGTACTTTCCCAAACCACGGAAGGATTTGCAACCCCTGTCCTTGCACATCTTCCCTCACATCATCCAGGAACACCCCCCCCTCCCCACCGTGAAGCAGTGATTCACACACTTCTTGCAATCTCGTGACCTGCAGTCACTATGTGATCCTCTCCACACTGGAGAAACCAAATGCAGATTGGACGATTGTTCTGTAGGGCAGCTGCCTTCGAGCCCACAGACTGAACTTCACCTTTGTATTGCCTGCTCCTCTAATTCTCATTCCCACCTGACTTCACCCTCCCACGCTGTTAAAACACAGCACAACACAAGCTTGTGGAACAAGGGCAGCACGGCGTAGAGTTGCTGCCTTTACAGCGCTACAGGTGCTTGTCTGTACAGAGTTTGTATGTTCTTCCCGTGACCTGCGTGGGTATCCTCATGGAACTGCGATTTCCTCCCACACTCCAAAGACATACAGGTTTGTAGGTTAATTGGTTCGGTATAATTGTACATTGTCCCTGGTGTGTGTAGAATAGCATTATTATACAGGATCGCTGGTCGACATGAACTTGGTGGGCTGAAGGGCCTGTTTCCTCGCTGTATCTCTAAACTAAACTACGTCTTCTGTTTAATCCAGACAAATGATGTGTTACACTTTGGGAGGCCAGTAATTGGCAGGACCCTTTGGAAGATATTTGGGGTGCAAGACCTCACTCTGTAAGCGAGAAGGCGGCATACAGCATATTTGCTTTAAGTAGAACACAGAACAGAATGGGAACAAACCCTTCGACCCACAAAGTCTGTGCCAAACAGGATGCCAAGACCAACACTTACCTGCCTGAACATAATCTAGTCCCTACATATCCATACGGGCCTATCCAAAAATACCGTAAATGCTAAAACCGTATCTGCCTCCACCACAACCCTGGCGTCACATTCCAAATACTCATTGCTGCTCTCAGGTAGATGCCAATAAAGAAGATAAATAAACATGTGCAGATGATGTGCCTTCCATTACAAAACAAAAAATCACAATATGGACCGTTTCTTAAGAATGCATTTACCTCCGTACCACAGAGCCACTTGTACTATTATGTGTGAGATGGGGAAAGTTGTTTATAAAATTGCAAGTCTTTTATCTGTTTTTCAGCACCTCCATGCACAGTTTGCATTGCCTCTCTGATCCAGTCAGTCCTACCACAACACTAAATCTGAACCCGAGCGAAAATAAGATCTAAGTCTCATCTGGATTGAGAGTTCTTGCGCCAAACCTCAGCATTTGTTTCAAGACATTATCTCAAAACGGTAGTATTTCACAATCCAGCCACAGCAATATTGCAACATTAACCAGTTTCATACTCAATCACCAGAACTTTCCACTGACACATCGCTTTGCTTCAATACCTCCGTATATTCTGCAACTCAAGGTTTTTTCCTCAGGCGACGGCTTCGTCTTGTTGCCACTTGAACCTTGCCCTCGGGGGCAACGGAAACTTCTGGAACATTGTGAGGTTCTGGGGGGTTTTGATCCTCTGGCTCAGTTTCCTGACAGGATCAGAAAAAGAGTTAAAACTCAGTAAAAACAAAAGCTACTGGCATGCAGGACATTTTGTAGAATCCAAGGCTAATCAACCCAACCTTTTTTCTTAATTTAAACATTTGGTTACATTCTGTCCAAATCTTATATAATACTTGCCTATCCTGGTCCAATTTTCTTTACAACAAGCTATTCTCATGTCACTAAAAGCAAAAATTGCAGATGCTAAAAATGTGAAATGAAAGCATTTCAAAGGCATTTTCTATTTTATTGTAATGTCATTTTGCCCAGTTCCATTAATTTGCAGCCAACTAAGTAGACTTTAGGGCCAGATGTGTCAATGAAGATGATTTATGAAGAATTAAACCGTGGCCTCACATTGATGAAGAACTAGTTTAAGGATCCCTGAATGAATTACAGCCCCCCCGTGGCGGGAGGGAGTGGGAAAGGGAGGCGGAGAGTGGGCCAGAACACATCAATGAAGAGCCAGCAGTGATGTAGAGACTTCCTGGCACACTGTGGACTTCTGGATGTGTGCAACAGTGCCAACAAGCTCTTAGTCTGTCCCTGCATTCAACATTAAATCCAGGGGTTAGACGCATCTCACACCAGGATGACACAGTGGCGCAACGATAGAGCTACTGCCTTACAGCACCAGAGACCTCTGTTCGATCCTGACTAGGGGGGCTGGTCTGTATGGAATTTGCATGTTCTCCCTGTGACCTGCGTGGGTTTCCCCTGGGATTTCCGGTTTCCTCCCACTCTCCAAAGACGTGCAGGTTTGTGGGTTAATTGACCAGTAAAATTGTAAATTGTCCCGTATGTGTGTAGGTTAGCGCAAGTTTAGCGGGTACGTTTAGCGGAGATCGCTGGACGGTACGAACTCAGTGGACCGAAGGGCATGTTTCTGCGCTGTATCGCTAAACTAAACTAATCCCCTCAGCTTCTCACTGCTGGTTCAACTGACAATGCCCACAATCATTTCATTGGAGTTGGTGATCCACATCTGAACACCAAGTTTTAGGTTTACATTTATTTCACAATAGTTTTTAAAGTGAAAACTCGTACAATTTTAAATGAAGCTAATTTAATTATTTTTCAGCCACCTCTCATTAGAGACATTTAGAAATAGTGAAAAAGGCTTCCGATAGCATGTGGTGTCAGCAAACCATTAGGGCAGTCTGTGAACTGGTCACCACTTTAGAGGCTGGCTCAATCTAAACAATGACTGCAGCAGCAATGTCAGGAATGGGAGGGCGGCACAGTGGTGCAGCGGGTAGAGCCGCTGTCTCAGAGTTCGATCCCGACCTCGGGTCCTGCCTGTGTGGAGTTTGCACGTTCTCTCTGACTGCGTGGGTTTCCTCCCTTCTTCGAAAGACACGAGGGTTTGTAGGATTATTAGCATCTGTAAATTACACGTAGTGTGCAGGGAGTGGATGAGAGAAATAACAGAACGAGTGTGAACGGATGGTCGATGGTCATCGTGGATTGGATGGGCTGAAGGGCCTGTTTCCATACTGTACCTCTAAACTAAGGAAGCAGCCATGCTTCCATAAAAGTGAAGTGGAGGTTGCGAGTGCAAGGTGGCACCTGTACAATAAGCCAGTCCATTAAATACCTCAGAATGGCTGAATACAAATCAAATTCACTGAGCCACCCGCATTGGTAAACATCCTCCTCCCTCACATTAAACCTCAGCTCTGAGAGCACCACAGCCACTGATGTACAGATAGGTTACTAACTCTCCCAGTTTTGTTAAAACACCGCTGACTCTTCCATGTCTTTCGTTGAGTTAAAGATATTTTTCACAGTAATGAATAGTGCGCCAATCACTGTGCATTGGAAAATGTTGCAGCAGTGTCCACAGTGTATTTAGCTCATGAAAAGAGATAGCTGTGCAGAAAGGAATTGCAGATGCTGGTTTAAACTGAAAATAGACACAAAATGCTGGAGTAACTCATACTAACTCAGACAGTAACTATATTCGGATTAAGTCTGAAGAAGGGTCTCAACCCGAAACGTCCCCATTCATTCTCTCCAGAGATGCTGCCTATCCTGCCGAGTTACTCCAGCTTTTTGTGTCTATCTCAATTTTACCCATTCCTTTTCCCCAGAGATGCTGCCTGACCGGCTGAGTTACTCCAGCTTTTTTTGTGTCTAAAAGTGATAGCTGCTTTGTTTGCTCGGCAGCCACGAGGCAGAAGTAGAGTTTGGATCAGCTTCTGCTTCCAGGTCCATCACATCTAACCTTCCTTCATTACATAACTAACATTTTTCGCTCCACTTCCTTTTCTAAAGAGTCCACAGTCACGGAAGAGAGACAGAGGAAAAAAAAGTAACTACTTTCCAGTTAACCAACCAATGCCTGAGCATTGCTTCGCTTTTTGAATGCCACATAACCAGGTGGGGGAACACCATACTGGTGTGGGTGGTGAGTGTTTAAATGACATTGTTAGTGGGATGGGCACCAGCATGTAGTAACAAAAGTGGAATAGGGTGGAGAAAGTAGAAGTGCAGGATAATAGAGAAGAAAGCTTCTTCATTATCAGATGGGAGCAGACAAAAAGATTGCAAAATTCTAAACTATATTTAGAATCCAAGTAGTCAGAACCCTCCCCCCCCCCCATCCCCATGTTGGAAACATCAAAGACTTAAGGGCGAAGGTACACAAAAATGCTGGAGAAACTCATCGGGTGCAGCAGCATCTATGGAGCAAAGGAAATAGGCAACATTTCGGGCCGAAACCTTTCTTCAGACTAGGGTTTCGGCCCGAAACATTGCCCATTTCCTTCGCTCCATAGATGCTGCTGCACCTGCCGAGTATCTCCAGCATTTTTGTGTACCTTCGATTTTCCAGCATCTGCAGTTCCTTCTTTAACAAAGACTTAAGGGCAATGATTTGCAGTGAAAGGGGCAAATTGAAAGGAAAAGTGCAGGGCAGGTTTTTTTTTCCTATAGGGTGCATAGAATGCACTGCCAGGGGTTGTGGTGGAGACAGATACGATGGGCTGGGAATAGAGGGGTATTGATCATTCAAGAAGGGGGGGGGACGAGAGGGCGGAAGATGAGGGAGAAAATACCATTAGAACATAAACTTCTCTCACTTACCAAACTGCCCAGCAAGTCACAGCCAAATGACAGGTCAGCAGGGATCTCAAAGGGCTGGTTTGGCTCGCCGCTGGTCACTTCCTCCGCCACGCAGTGTTCTGGCAATCCTTCAGGATCTTCCTCGCTCTCCATGTCAGTCTCCGTGTACTTGCATTCTCCTGAGGAGTCTTGGTCGAGATCTTCATTTGATGAGCTGATTGTGGTGGAAGTCCCCTCCGGCCGTAGGGTGGCCAGAAGTGCAGGTAGTGTGAAGGCGGAGAGAAAGCGAGCTTTCAAGAGCTGGTACGCAGGGCTGTTCTGCAGACGCTCCCTCACTTGCACCCTGGCTGCCTCGAGTCTTATTTTGGGATCAATTAGTTCGTTCACATCGGCTGCCTCGTGGGCAAGCACGTTCTGCTCCAGGATCTTCTTGTGCAGCAGTAGGTTTGAGAAGCCTCTCAGAGTCGCTGCAAAGGGTGGCAGATAAGGTAGACTAGTAGACGTCCCTGGTACACGGATACCACCTTTCCCTTCCAGCCAGTCTCTCGTTACTGGATCTTTGTCGTCACACAAAAGTGTAAAGTCAATAGAGGTTTTGTCCGACTGTGACGGTGGGACTGGCTGCTTGGTCCCCTCGGGTGGAGCTGCACTGCCGAGCTGTGTAGATGGTGACCTGGTGCTTGCAACATCTACAGTCACCCTTGATTGTCCAGATCCCTGAGCCAGCTGTGTGGTCGATAGAGGGGTGGGAACGTTGCCATCAATGCGGTTAGCTGCCGCCTGCTTTGTGGCCTCCAGTGCTGGAGGATCTGTGGACGTTGTTGCAGCACTGCTGGATGTCTGACTTGGAGCCAATGCAGACGACAGTGTTTGTGGAATCTGCACGGAGCTGGATGATGATGATGGGACCAACTTGCACACTGCCAGGGGAGGAGTGTTGAGTGGCTGGGTTGCGGACAGCGTTACACTGGTGCTGGTCTGCACTGGTGCTACACTGGGGCCACCAATCTCCCACTGACTGGGTGCAATGGTGGAGTTCACCTGCGCTTGAGTTGTCAAGCTCAACGAGGTGCTGGCACCCGCTCCACTCTGGGGGACGGTGGTTGTTGGGCTGGTGCCAGTGACTGCGGTGGGAGTTTGGCTATTCTGGTTGGGCAGGCCCACGACCGTGCCTGGAGCAAGGCAGAGCAGACCCTGGGGAGTGACCAGGGCCATGATGGGTACGGTGGAGTTAGGGAGCATTAGTGGAATCACCATGCCGTTGGTCTGCAACACTTGTGGCGCTGGAGCAATTGGCTGCACCCACCTAGCACCACAGTTGGCTTTAGCGGGTTGAACAGAAGCAGCATTCAGTGCAGAGATATTTTCCGTTGGTTCGACTATGGCTGATGAACCTACCTGACTAGAGTGTGGTGATGGAGTAGCCCCTGTGTTAGCTTCTCCATTGGATTGCTCTGACAACAGCTGCGGTGTACCTGCCACTGGCTTCCCATGTGCAGTTAGTCTCACCGTGGATTCAGCCTTGGGCTTTGTCCTGCTCCTGGTTTGAATTGAAGATTGTTTAGCCACTTGTGATTCAGGACCGACGGGCACCTTGCTGGAAGACACGGGTTGCGGCATCATCACCACCTGTAATGGTTGCTGGATTATCAATGGTTGTGGAATGACCAAAGGTCTGGACGCTAGTCTAGTGGTTTTGATCAGGCTCCTGGCTCGTCGCTTCACAGCAAGCAGATCGTGGACAGTCTTTGGTTTCTCTTTGGGAGGTGCAGAGCTGAGCTTAAACCGAGCCATTTCCATGGTCTTCCCATTGCCCACGTCAATGGTGGTTCCTTTCACCTGGTTCAGGTAGGGCCCCGACCTCGACTGGTTTTCACTCGTGATTGCTAGAAAGGAAAATGACAAGGGAACTGTTGATTGCGAAGCAGAAGCAAAAAAAGGGGAAATAGTTTTGGCTGTAGGGAGTTCTAATCACATTTGTAATATTTGAATCAGAAACATACAATGTGGTAGCTAGCCAGATCCACCCACGTTTATGTTTGTTGTTTGAAAGACCAATTTTATTAAACTGAATGACTTTATTATTTTATTAAATTAAATGCTGAACATGTGAAATGAAGGTAGAAAATACCAGAGACACTCAGCAAGTCAAGGAACAAAGGTGGAAGAGAAATAGTTAACATTTCTTATCAAAGCCCGTCATCAAAATAAGGAAAAGAGAAAGTTAGTTAGAGATAGCAGGTTAAATGGGGAGGGGGAAATAGGTGGAAGAAATGGAATATCATCGATAGGCATGACAAGATGACTTATTGTGGCAGCAAAGATCAACCCTATTAGAGAAACTCAGCGGGTGCAGCAGCATCTATGGAGCGAAGGAAATAGGCAACGTTTCGGGCCGAAACGTTGCCTATTTCCTTCACTCCATAGATGCTGCTGCACCCGCTGAGTTTCTCCAGCTTTTTTGTGTACCTTCGATTCTCCAGCATCTGCAGTTCCTTCTTAAACCCTATTAGAGACATTCCCTGTAGTTCAGCCCTGCACCTCTCCTATCTTCTCTGCCGTCTAATACTCACTTGTCTTTTCTTCACTTTTCACTTCTTGGACTAGAAACGCTAACTGTTTCTCTTTGCACAGGAGCTTCCACAAAGTATTTCCCACATGTTTTGTTTTATTTCTGACATTGAACCACCTCACTTACCCGGCTTCTCTGCAATTTCTCAAGACCTTATCAATGTCACTTGAAATTTTCAATACAATATTATTTACCACTCCTTCAGTCGACGTAGTTCAGGACATAACCTACCACAAGAATCAGTCTTGCATCTCCACTCCAGTTCTTTTTACCAATTATATTAAACCTTGATTCCATGCATTAATAAGCCCTGTACATGGTCTCACATTATATTCTTTCAAAACCATTTATGATTGCCAACAGTTCCAATGAATCTTTCTTTAACCCTCCCTGTAAGAAGTGCAATCTCATAAGACTCTCATACTTTCTAGTAAATCTCATCTGAAATCTTCTCTTTTCCTATTTCTACATTCCCCTGGATGTGCTGGAGAATTATTTGGTTGACTACTATGACCATGAGCAGTAAGGTACTGGCTTTGCAAATATCTCAAGAGAAAGGTTTGACTTGAAAAGTCTCCTATCTACGTCCCCCAGAGATGCTGCCTGACCCGCTGAATATATTCCAGCACTTTGTGTTCTACTCTTTGTAGACAGAAGGGGCAGTTATTTTGCTGTACTATCTACTCAGGAGAGAGGCTTGTGACAATCGATCACATCGTTCCAAGGATAGGGAGGAAGGAAATCTAGTCGCACAAGGGTCCTGCTTTTTATTTCTATCACAATTTGCCATAGTAACAAACATCCTGGAGACAAAAAGGTGTAAATATCAATCCAGAATCTTCTGCGCAAAAATCACAGCTGATGCTCTGGTTCAGTACTGAGAAAACCTTGGGGGTATGGTCTTTCACCGAGGCATTAACATCATTCACAGACTCTGCATTCTCGTGCAAATAAAGAACCTTCCACTGATTATTTTGAAGAAGAAAGTTCTTCAAAGGTTTCCTCAGTAATTATTTATTTTCTCAGTCACACAAAAAGACAGGTTATATGATCATCATATTGCTCGCTGTGAGAAGATTATATTTCCTCTGGTGACTATGTTTCCAGGAGACTTCATTGGTTGTGAAAGTGCTTCATGACATCCTGACAAGTTTCCCTCTTGAAACAAATGACAATGATCTACAGCACTATTACTGGTTACGATCACGCTTCATGTCCAATCTAACTCAGCAACTATTCAATCTACTGGGACCAACAATAGAAATGACACGGGCCAACAGAGGGAAAGAAAATGTCTGGAAAATTCCCCCCAACCTTTGTGAATAAGCTTAACCAGCCAAAGGATGTCAGTTGCCAGCAACAGCTTCACCAGGCTTAGATACCAGACAAGGAAGGGTCAAGGCAACATCGCAACTGACTCTACCCACACACTACCTCAATTTAAAAAGAGGTGCTGGAGAGGTACAACATATATGAATACACTTCCCAGGAGGAGAGGGACGGTGACCACAAGAGAAGTAGTGAGATGACTGCAGGATGAATTTTAGTTTTGTTTGCTATGTGCAGTAATTGAAAAGTTCAAAATTGAGGAACTGAGAGTTTTCACAGCTGAAGAAAGATTACATATATATTAGAAAATCACAAGAGGCCATAAGCATCTCTGAACTATGGCCTATTGGAGGCTAGACCATTAGAACAAGACCAGTGGAGGAAGAGGGGTGATCTCATAGAGGCCCATCCAGTTGGTGGGCTGAGGAAAGGGAAAATAATTCACACTATAAATTGCAGGTATATATACACAATTAAATGTTGGCATCAACTTTGTAGAGTCAAGATTGTCAAGAATGTTTAATTGCCAGATGCCCAGAGACCAGAATAATTCTCCGATGCGCTTCATTAAAAAGCACATCATACCTGGCAAGCTTTGAGCACCCTTGTTCATCTAGAGTAAAAAGTAAAAACACAACGATTAGCACATACTTTCCAAAAACAAACTATCCACCATAACACAAACAGAATTACATCAATAAATAGAGGAAGGAAAAGAGACAATTGCCAATAGAAGAAAAACAATCCACTGAAGTCTACGACTAGAGGGTCTGAGCTATGGGCAGACGTTGAGTAGGCTGGGGCTCTATTCCTTGGAGCGCAGGAGGACGAGGGGTGATCTCGCAAAGGTGTATAAGATCATGAGAGAATAGATTGGGTAGATGCAGTCTCTTGCCCAGGGTAGGTGAATCGAGGACGGGAGACATAGGTTTAAGGTGAAGGGGAAAAGATTTAATAGGAGTCAGAGGGGTAACTTTTTCCACACAAAAGGTGGGGGATGTATGGAACAAGTGGGCCAGAGGAGGTAGTTGATGCAGGAGCTATCCCAACATTTAAGAAACAGTTAGACAGGTACATGGATAGGACAGGTTTGGAGGGATATGGACCAAATGCTGGCAGGTGGGACTAGTGTAGCTGGGACAAGTTGGGCCGAAGGGCCTGTTTACACACTATCGGTCTACGAACAGTATGTTGAGAAAAGATTGCAGGGCAAATGTGGATTGTGTGTGTTGGGTCATCCTGGGACAGCAGTGTGAACTGGCTTTGAGGCCCACTGCTGGCTAGATCAGCTCATGATTCCCAAGGATAATATTAAAAAGCTCAAGTCCTAGGACCCAATGCCAGTGCTGAATGCGTAGTACCAGGCGAGGGAGAGGTATTGGGCCTATTTAGACTGCAAATGCATGCAAATTACCTCTAACTGGTCAGTACAAGGTCAAACACAACTGGGTCAACATGGCTCTGCTTAATTCTCAAACCATTGGGTGCAACTGTACATTATTGAACAGTCTGTACTTTAATCAGCTCTCAAAATTTGTCCAAGCACAAAATCATTCTCCAAGTGCCCAATTTTCAAAGCTTCCATCTATTAACATTGTTACCACAGCACCAAGATTAAATGATGTCTCTAGTCATCATCCCTGGATCAAACCGAATAGTCTCAAGTCTTCAGTACCTTATCTTTTATGATCTGCATGCATCCTTCTTTGTCAATCCGGAACACCTGCGAACAACAGAGGGTAGTGATGGTACACGTGTCACTGTCGTAGACGTTGCCAACTCTTATAGGACAAGGGATCTGACCATACGTATACATAGAACCTACAGATAGCAAATAGGCATGGAGGCTGTCAAAGCTAAACCTGCTCATTTCAAAAGAAAAATGCTGGAGAAACTCAGCGGGTGAGGCAGCATCTATGGAGCGAAGGAATAGGTGACGTTTCGGTTCGAGACCCTTCTTCAGACCCGAAAGGGTCTGAAGAAGGGTCTCGACCCGAAACGTCACCCATTCCTTCGCTCCATAGATGCTGCCTCACCCGTCGGGTCTGAAGAAGGGTCTCAAACCGAAACGTCACCTATTCCTTCGCTCCATAGATGCTGCCTCACCCGTCGGGTCTCAAGAAGGGTCTCGACCCGAAACATCACCTATTCCTTCACTCCATAGATGCTGCCTCACCCGTCGGGTCTGAAGACGGTTCTCGACCCGAAACGTCACCTACTCCTTCGCTCCATAGATGCTGCCTCACCCGTCGGGTCTGAAGAAGGGTCTCAAACCGAAACGTCACCTATTCCTTCGCTCCATAGATGCTGCCTCGCCCGTCGGGTCTGAAGAAGGGTCTCGACCCGAAACGTCACCTATTCCTTCGCTTTGTCTTTAGTGGCAAGAATGATTTTGCCATTGGAGGTTACAAACCACTGGGCAAGCTACAACAACAGTTGGATCACTATCAGCCTGGACATGAATGTCCATGTGAGGTCCTCCTGTCGAATGCCCACGTCAGGTTTAATAATATTGTGTGCTGATAATTTTGAGTTGTATAATGACAAAACATTGTCATCTGTTTGTGTTCCATTAAAAACAAACAGTAACTCGAACACAACAACCCCCCCTCCCATCCGGCAAACAGCCACAACTATACCGAATCACTCCTATCTCATTTCCAACCACAGTCCCAGGGACATTTACACAGAATCTCTGATCCACAACAGCTCTGCCCAGTATCCAAACACTTTCTTTTCTCAAAGGCTCACAACAGAGAAACTTACCTGTAACAAGAGAACAAAAACAGGAGTGCTGCTTAAACCAGTTGCTTCCAGTCTCTCGCGCTGAACATGAACTGTTTGCAAGAGAAGGAAAGTGTTTGAAATATTATGCATATCCTTACAATGTCCAGTTTCCCCACTTAAGTTTAAACTTTTGTGCCGAGTTTAAAAATCAGAATATACGTGCACTGAACTGGTGGACTGCGCCACAAGCTGCTAGTTGGAATTATTTTACTGCCCTAGGACAATGCATAAGAAATACACATCTAAAGTGTTTCCTATGGTTAATGTGAAGGTCCATGGAACTAGTATGAACGCAGTAGTTTCCCCAGTGTCCTCGACCTAAATGCTTATACCTCAGCTTAAGCAGATTACCTAGTTACCACTATTTGTGTCAATGGTGGCTGCAGTTCCGACGATGACAGCTCCATGGCAAATAGTACAAGAATGCAAGAAAACAGGAGCAGTAGAGTAGCAAGACGCAAGTCTGCCCTGCCTTTCAATCTGATCGTGGCTGATCTCTACTGGCCCAAACTCCTCTAAGTTCTTGAAGATTATTTAAATTTTGAACTAGCTTCCACATGAAATATATCCAAAGATCTGGCATTCACCACCCTCTGGAGCAGATAATTCCAGAGATTCACAACCCCAAGATATTTCTGTGCACCTCAGATTTAAATGACCAGTCCCTTATTGAGTGAATTTTGAATTTCCAACCCGAGAGCTGGAGACATGAACAGCGTTGAACTGGTTGAAATTAAAGGTCACTCAAGCTGCTAGAAGCACAAGTACACAGACCATGGAGGGTTGTATAGAGGGCAGAATATAGTTCTCAGCATCATAGTGCACCAGTTCCATAGACAAAGCCCAATGTCCACAATGGGGTAGAGGTGTGGTGGACAGTACCTAGCTTATGGAAGGGACGTTCAGTAGCCTGGTGGGATTCACTGGGAAGTTAGTAGCGTTAATATCTCAGAGGAAATTTGAGGAAGGATAAGCTAGTTCTCTTGTAAGGGCTCAGAGATTCTCAAGGCAATATGCATTGGTACGTTGAGTTGCTTACTTTCCCTCTGAACAGGTGGCCTTGCTGTGGTCCATCGGGAGATCTCTGCAAGCAACCTTCTTTCCAGATTTGTATCGGAGAGCTTTGCTGTACTCATCGTGCGCCTTGGCTGCTTGGGATTCCTTTGGGATCGTGGAGGCTCCTGTTGCTCATCAGTTGCCACCAAGCTCTGGGTGAGTTCGGGAGGTGGCTCTGCCTCTGACACTACTGTTGATGCAGGTGATGCACTCTGTACAAAAGGGGAAAAAAAATTAATAAAGTTAAAAGTTGGTCACACACGTTACAGCCACAGCCTGCTCCTAAGCTCCTTGGTCTTCATTCTGCACTCAAATTGGTCAACATGGGCAACTCTAACATGGCATTGGGCCTGTGCTGGCTATTCCATATATTCTCACTCTCCTGCTCTCTCACAGTCGTGTAACCTTTTGGAAAAGTGTTTATTCAATTCCCCTTTGAAATTTTACAACTAGATGCCTCTAACAATCTTTCAGGCAGTTCCAGATTGCAACAGCTCACTCTGGTCATTTTCCTGATCAGCGTGCCTGTCCTCTGGATTACTGATTTATCTGCCATTGTAAACAGTTGGCTAATGGGATGAATGCACCACATGTTGTTACATACAGCCAGAGAGAAAGCTGCACATATTCTTTTATTACACTAATAACCACGAGCGGGAGAAATCAAATTCCTACAAGCAAGGGTTGGAAATACAGGAATAATTATTTGACCATTCAGAAAATGAGAAAAAATGCTGGATTGTTGCAAAAAATCCGACAGGTTCACTAATTCACTTTAGTGAAATAAACTTGTCAATAACTGATCTGGGTCTACATCCGATTGCAGTGCTACAATGGACATGGTTGGTAAGAGCCACACACCACATAGCGCCGTCCGTAATGTTTAGGACAAAGACACAGCATTTATTTATTAGCCTCTGTACCCCAAAATTTGAGATTTGTAATAGAAAAAAAAAAAGAAAGAAAAAAAAATCACATGTGGTTAAAGTGCACATTGTCAGATTTTAATAAAGGTAATTGTTATACATTTTGGTTTCACCGTGTAGAAATTACAGCAGTATTCATACTTAGTCCCCCCCCATTTCAGGGCACCATAATGTTTCGGACACAGCAATGTCATGTAAATGAAAGCAGTCATGTTTAGTATTTTATTGCATATCCTTTGCATGCAATGACTGCTTGAAGTCTGTGATTCATGGACATCACCAGTTGCTGGGTGTCTTCTCTGGTGATGCTCTGCCAGGCCTGTATTGCAGCCATCTTTAGCTTATGCTTGTTTTGGGGGCTAGTCCCCTTCAGTTTTCTCTTCAGCATATAAAAGGCATGCTCAATTGGGTTCAGATCAGGTGATTGACTTGGCCACTCAAGAATTGACCATTTTTTAGCTTTGAAAAACTCCTTTGTTGCTTTAGCAGTATGTTTGGGATCATTGTCTTGCTGTAGAATGAACCACGAGCCAATGAGTTCCGAGGCATTTGTTTTAATTTGAGCAACTAGGATGTGTCCATACACTTCAGAATTCATTATGCTACTACCATCAGCAGTTGTATCATCAACGAAGATAAGTGAGCCAGTACCTTCAGCAGCCATACATGCCCAGGCCATAACACCCCCACCATCATGTTTCACAGATGAGGTGGTATACTTTGGATTTTGGGCAGTTCCTTCACTCCTCCATACTTTGCTCTTGCCATCACTGATACAAGTTGATCTTTGTCTCATCTGTCCACAAGACCTTTTTTCCAGAACTGTAGTTGCTCTTTTAAGTACTTCTTGGCAAACTGTAACCCGGCCATCCTATTTTTGCAGCTAACCAGTGGTTTGCATCTTACAGTATAGCCTCTGTATTTCTGTTCATGAAGTCTTCTGTGGACAGTGATCATTGACAAATCCACACCTGACTCCCGAACAGTGTTTCTGATCTGATGGACAGGTGTTTGGTGTTTTTCCTTTATTGTTGAGAGAATTCTTCTGTCATCAGCTGTGGAGGTATTCCTTGGTCTGCCAGTCCCTTTGCGATTAGTAAGCTCACCAGTGCTCTTTCTTCTTCATGATGTTCCAAACAGTTGATTTTGGTAAGCCCAAGGTTTGGTTGATTAACCTAACAGTTTTATTCTTGTTTCAAATAAGCCACTCATACTGGCTTATTTGACTTTCATTCACACAACTTTGGTCCTCATGTTGATAATTGATAAACAGCAATAAACAAAGGTGATGGAAAGACTGGAGGAAATATTAGGTGCCGAGAGCTCTCATATATCTGCATTAAGGAGGCAATTAAACACCTGAGCAATTACAAACGCCTGTGAAGCCAAGTGTCCTGAAATTGGGGGGGTGGGGAAACAGACGACACATTATGTATAAACACAGCTGTAATTTCTACATGGTGAAATCAAAATGTTTAAAAATGGCCTTTAATACAATCTGACAATGTGCACTTTAACCACATGATTTTTTTAAATATTACAAATCTCAAATTGTGGAGTACAGAGGCAAATAAATAAATGATGGGTCTTTGTCGCAAACATAATGGATGCCACTGTAGGCTAAAGCAGGCCTGGCTGTTATATCAAACCCATTCAGGTATTAAAAATGGAATTCAAATATGCAGATGGGTGAATTTCAATGAAAGCACCAGAAGCACCGAACCATTATCCTTCCCCCTCATTTCAATGGATGAATGTCGATTGTGGAGAATGGCCCAGTCTTTATTTAGAGTGTTTATTTTTGGAAGCAATGGGTGCAAAGATGAGATAGATCCGGAATGCCGAAGATCTCCCACTTTCTCGCCAACCACCAGTTTTATTTTTAAATGTTTACTCACCTTTACTGTTTCCCCCGCACCTGGAGGAGCACTGGGTGCCTTGGGGAGATTTCTCCAAATCCTGCTCGATCTGGGTCTCCCGCGATGGGTCTGACTTTCAATCTTCAAATTGGCCACAGGCTGTTCCACTGCCGTGTTGTGGTCACCTTTGCCTGCTGTGTTTTCCTCCGCAGGTAGCTGCTGCTTAGGTACGATTGGAACCCACTGGTCCACATCCAACACTATGGCCTCAGCTGGCTTCTTGCGTTTTAACGGCCGCTTCTTTTGTTCGACTTTCTGGACCAACTCATCGTCTTCGTCGTCCTCGTCCTCTTCCTCCTGCTGCTCCATCTCCTCCAAGATGTCGTCTTTCTCAGAACCCTCAGAACTCTCCTCAGAAGTGCTTTCCCGTTTCCACTGTTTGGCGATCCGCCGTCTCCTCTTCCGGTTCCTTTGTCGAAGAGCCTGTAGGATGTTATGAAAATAAAATAAAATTGCCGTTTCAAGCTTTAGTGGACACAAGAAAGTACATAGGCTGGTTTGTAACAAAAAAAGACAGTGCTGTAGTAAATCAATGGGTTCGGCAGCATCTCCAGAAAACATGGATAGGTGACGTTTTGGGTTGGAATCCTACTACAAACTGAATGTAGAAGGGGGAGAAAGCTGGAAGAGAGGTGGGGATGGGACATAGCTGGGCAAGTGATAGGCGGATACATAAAAGGAGGGGCATTGATTGGCAAAAACAGATGATAAGACGAGTAGTGCGAGAAAAGGCCATAAGAGTGAAACGTCACTCCTTCACTCTTTCCCCATACGCCTGCAAATGCCCATCCAGTTCCCTTTCAATGGCCATAGCAACTGTTTCCAGAGCAAAACACAAGGTGCTGGTGGAACTCAGCGGGCCAAGCAACATCCGGGAAGGGAGTGGACAGGTGACATTTCAAGCTGGGACACTTCTTCAGATTGATTGCGGTTGGGGAGTGTGGGGGATTAGAAAAGAGAGGTGGAGGGGCAAGACAAAGTTTAGGGGGGGAGGGGGTTGATTAGCAGATGGGTGGAGTACGTGATGGAGGCTGGAGGTGACTATTTCTTCCTCACTCAATGGCAATGAGCCTGCCGATCATAATTACTCTATCAGAATGATTATCCTCACATTCCCCGTCTCTATCTCATGCAGGGCAGCCAGTTAATTTTCCTCTGTAAATTGCCCTTAGTGTGTAGGAAGAGAACTTGACAATTGGAGAACACGGAACTAGAATGAACCAGTGATCGATGGTCATCATGGACCTGTTGGCCCAAGGGCCTGTTTCCATGCTGTTTCTTTCAATCAATCAATCGCACCGAGTATGGATCCTTACCGTTAGGCCTGCTAGTCCCTTCCATTTGCTGATGCACTGCGTGTCGGTCCTGCCTGACAGTTCTGCAGCTATTTTGGCCCATTTGCCTGTTAAAACAGAACGACATTGAAGACACTGAAACGATGTCTGGGAATAGAGTAACAAGTGATAAACTAGAATTTCAGTTCAGCAATTCAACGCATTGAGACCTGGGCATTTACTAATTGACACCAACAGGCATGTACCACTGTTTCCTGAGGACTTCACTGCCTCACAACCAACTGTTTGACAACTTACCATCAAGATGAAGATACGGAGCGAGAGCGGGTAACACTTGTCAGCTAACAATAGAGGAACCAAGTTGTGGCTCGTTTGTTAGTGCTTGTCAAACGAGTTTGACCTAAACTTTGATACTAGGGTGCCAATTTCAAAGCTGTTGCTCTGATAGGCATTAGAGCCTTGAAGAATTTTCCAAACAAACATTTGTATGTGTTCCTCCAAGTCTTCCCCCTCTATATTAAAATCCTTATGGATTACAATCAGAGCTGCCAAGTTTTGTCAGAGCATTCAGTATTCTAGTACCTGAAAATCAGTATTTTGCTGAGGAAATTAGTATTTTTACGCTGAAAAAAAAGTTATTTATTATGTGCGGTCATACCCATGCAAGAGTACAAGAATGCATAACTTTGGTACTAATTGACATGTCTTCTACGCACCATACTTGACAGTGCATTCATTGCTATCTCTTTGTATACTGCTGTTTGAACGGGTGCTTCCTGCTTTCAGCACCAGATGTGGACGCCATTTTGGAAGCCTCCCTCTCTCCCTCCTTCCTCTTTCCCTCCCTCCTTCCTTTTTTTCCTCTCTCCCTCTCTTATTCCCTCCCTCCCCCCTCGCTTAACAGTCTGTGACCCACAGCACTGTGGCCATAGCGCTCCAGCTGGGAGTGCTATTTTAGAACACATAGCGCTGTTCGTTTTAATTCCCACGTGTTAAACCGACAGCGCTGTTTAAACCTGGAGCGGGACAGGCAGATCAAAGCTTACAAAATTAATCATGCAGATCTTGTAATTTAAAATACTAATAGATTTAATCTCCTATAATATTTAGAGGTACAGTATGAGTTTTTATATCCTTGCATTTTTTAAGCAGCAAGATGAAACAGGAAGTCGGGCTGATTTAAAAAAAAAAAAAAACTTTTTACAAAGCAAATCCATATCTCCGTATTCTGTTCGCATTTCCGTACAAAATACGGAAAATCCGTACTACTTGGCAGCTCTGTACAATGCATTTATCATTTGTTAGCACCCAAGGCTCCCTAATCTGATTAGAAAAAACCTCCACACTCACTACTATATCTCTCTATCTTGTCAAGTGAACTTGCTGCTTCCTAGAAATAGAGCAACCAAGAATAAATTGAGGCTGCTCTGAGCTGGAGGGGAAACAGGAAGAACATTCAGATGGAGGAAAAAGCCAAGGATCGGAAAGAAGCTAAAGATTTATGTTAAACTTTAGGGAATTACTTCATAAAACGTGCAACATTTTGTATGACTTTACTTTGATGAACTATGCTGGAAATTATTTCATCTCTCTTACTTGTGAGCCAATAATAGGAAAGCATCTCGGACTGCAAGGTGACCTACAGATTAACATTCAATGGGAAGATTCAGGTCAATTACGAGAACTAAACACAAATCATAGGCATATCTTATGACAAGTTGAAGATATAATGATATGTATTTTAAAAGAAAATGCAGAAGATTGTGTGTCTTTAGAAAGGACATACAGCATATATAATGCATATTGATCACCACTTCAGGGCATGAGTGAGGAAAGGGAACCAAAAACTAGTAGAGTAGCAAAATGAGTTTTCAGGCCTTACGCGTGCACTCGTCTCTTACCTACTCCATGCTTCTCAATCAATGCTTTAAAATCGCTCTCTTCTTTTTCAGTCCATTTTCCTTTCCTCACATTTTGATTTAAGCCATTCCGGTATCTGTGAAAATTTAAACAACCTTTACCCACACCACATCTCAGGCCTACTAAAACCTTTCCCAGCAATTTAGCACTAAAAAGGTTACAAAGCAGCCACTGCTGGGTAACAGAACATCCAGCATACAACCTGCCCAACCAAGACAGTATTGCCTTATTAACATTAGTCCTTTTATTACCAATCATGCAGCCATTCTCTGTGCCACTAGAAAACCATCACCAATATACTATTGAGAGACAATCCCCCCCCTGCCTATCTCTGGCAATGTCCTCCATAGGTATACACTATAAACATACCTGTCTCTACATTGGGAATCCATCCTCCCAGGGACCATCTCTTGAATCTTGTACCAGTCCCGGTTTCCATACTTTGCCACCGCCTTCAGGAGGAGCTAGAAAACAAACCAATCTATTATATTGATCCTTAATTCTGCTTGGCCACAGAGGTAATAATCTGTGGGGTTACCTAGAACTAGGAGACATTGTGAAATCAGAGCAGGTCATTCCGGTTACTCACGCTATTACATCTCTCTCTTTCACAACACTCCTAATCCAACATCCCGAGCGATCCCAGCTGCATATTTTCTATTGTTTGTACATCCCATCTATAATTGTGCCCTAAAGCCATCAAATATTACTCTCTTGCTTTTGGATTGTATACCTGTATACAAAACCAAGGAGTCAGTTCTATATTTTATGTCTTTACCCACATAGATTAAGTTCTGGAGGAAATCTTGGGGAAAATCAATGATGTACCTGATGACAGAGAAAGAACAATGCATCAATACATTTAATAGGAATTCGAGGGGTAACTTTTTTCCACACAAAGGGGGGGGGGGAAGGATGGGGGGGGGGGGGGGGGGGGGGGGGGGGGGGGGAAGGATGTATAGAACAAGCTGCCAGAGGAGGCATTTAAGAAGGAACTGCAGATGCTGGAAAATCGAAGGCACACAAAAATGCTGGAGAAACTCAGCGGGTGCAGCAGCATCTATGGAGCGAAGGAAATAGGCGACGTTTCGTGCCGAAACGTTGCCTATTTCCTTCGCTTCATAGATGCTGCTGCACCCGCTGAGTTTCTCCAGCATTTTTGTGTACCTGCTAGAGGAGGTAGTTGTGGCAGGGACTACCCCAACATTTGAGAAGCAGTTAGATAGGTACATGGATCGGACAGGTTCGGAGGGATGTGGACCAAATGCTGGCAGGTGGGGCTCGTGACGCTGGGACATGCTGGCCGGTGTGGGCAAGTTGGGCCGAAGGGCCTGTTTTCACGTTGCATCACTCTACGACGAAGAAGTTTCCAAGAACACGTGTTGCAGGATACAATCGCCATCCTAGATGTCGCTGGGCAAATGTAAGCAGACAATGGTGATGAGGTCTTCTGTACTCATCATGTGCCGTGCACAGAATCAGATTTTGTTGCAGACCCTTGGGGTAGAAAGAATGACCAAAATGCATCTTCCATGTTCACCTTAAGGCAAGGTGCCGAAGGAAAACTCTGTGCTGATGCCTTTTGAGAGACGTGGAGTATGCAGAAAAGAAATGTAGCAATGTGATTTTAGAAGTGGCGACGTCAGTAAATGCAATCAGTCTGACTCAACTAGACTCAGACTGAGTTTGCCTCGACTCAACTGTATAGATCCTCCCAAGCATATGAACAACTGACTTACAAACAGCCATATATACAGACAAGCATTCGGGAGACCAGTGGGTTGGATTTATCGGCTGCTGTGGGATTGCAAGCATCAATCACTGTGTGGGAACTGTTTGTGGCCACATTTCTGTCTGACCTGGTCGCAAATAGTTCTCGGGATTAGAAACCATGGCCCGGGGAGGACCTGGCTGCTGATCCAGGACAGAGAAAGGAAGGACCAACGACCAGAAATAACCTACCTCATCTTCTTTTGGTGTCCAAGGCCCTTTTGTCACCGAGGGATCAAGTGCCTTGGACCAGCGATACACAATCTGTTTACCATTCCGCCCCTCCATAAAATACGCAACTGCAATGAAGCAAATTCGCATTTCAGAATCTTATCTATCCAAATTAAATCAAAAACAGTGTATCTGCTAATTAGTTCCAGAGGAATGGTCAAATCAAAATACAATACAATTTATTTGTCACTTGAACCTCATAGAGGCTCAAATGAAATGTTGTTTCTGCAGTCATACATACAAGAAAAAAAGACCCAAGACACAACACAATTTACACAGACATCCATCACAGCGCATCTCCTCCTCGCTGTGATGGAAGGCAAAAAAACTTCTCTCCCCTGCATTCCCCATTCCCCTCCCGATGTCAGAGTCAAAGCCCCTGGCGGGCGATGGCAATTGTCCCGCGGCCATTAACGCCGCGCCGGGCGATGCAAGGCCGCGCTCCGGGTCTTGTTGTTAGAGCCCCCGGCGGGCGCTAGCAAAGTCCCGCAGCCGTTGAAGCCACTACGGGCGATGTCAGGCCCCGCTCCAGGTACTCCTCGACCCCGCGACTCGGGCGGGAGAAGTCGCCGTTGCGGAAGCCCCGAAAAGCGGTCTCCCAGCAGGGACCCGCGGGCTCCCGATATTACTGTCCACCGGACCTGCGGTAAGCCTCCGAATCTCCGAGGGTCGGGTCGCAGAAGTGCGCCACCACAGCTCCGAACTCAGCCAGCTCCATGATGGTGAGTTGGTCCGCAGCTCCGCGACTGGAGCCCCAGGTCGTTCCTGCTGGAGGCCGCTCCACGTTGCAGCCCCAACGACAACGCAGACCCGACAGGGAAAAGGTCGGGGTCTCCGTGCTGGGGAAAGATTTTAAAAGTTCCCCCCCCACCCCCACCCACACACACACACACCACATACCCCAAAAAAAAAAAAACTACATTAAAACAGGACAAAAAAAATAACAAGACAGATGGACTGCAGAGGCCGCTGACGCGAGTCGTGCCGCCCACCCGGGAGACTACAGTTAGAAGGATAGGTCCTTTAAAGATCACTTGTTTCCTTTGATGGCTCGGATCTGTGTTCGGAACATTGTAACTGGGTCAAAATTGTAAACTTCCCTAACTACATGGTACCAAAACTTTCACCATGAAGACTTCAAGTGTTCCGGACAGCAACCTACACCGCCTCTTAAGCAATATTCTCCAGAAAGTTTAGGGATTGGAAATATTTAGTGTTATAGATTGATCAGATAGTGCTTTTGGGAGTGCTGGAAGCAATCGGGTTTAGGGTAGCAATGGTCATGAAGATTCTCATTGCTGTTCACCACTAAAGCACCAGAGGTGGGATTGGCCCCAGCTGCGACACCCCCTAGTGGCTAGATTTGGGAAACTATCGCCGGCAGGTTCCCCACCAAATCACACACCATTCTGATTTCAATACATCAGCTTGCCTTCATCATGACTTCGGGGCAAATCCTGAAACCTGGTGACACCTTCACCAGGAATGCAACAGTTCAAAAAAGCTGCTCAACATCATCTGCTCAAAGAAGGAATAGGGATTGGCACTAAATGCTGGCTTTGGTGGCAAACCTTTACTGTACAAACTGTATGAATTAAAAACTGCAAGGGCTTGACACAGTATCCCAATAAAAATTAGAAAATCATTAAAGCATAAATGAGCCTGTGTCGGCCTTCAGCAGAAGTAATTTAGTCACTCCCCCCCCAAACATCTTTCCTTGGGGCCCTACATTTCTCCCACACGGGCATCATTCCTTTTTGGGGAAAAAACCCAATAAAATCTACTTCCACCATCCTTTTAGGCAGTGAAATCCCACAGGCTACATGGAACGGTTTTCCTTCTCGTCATCCCTGGCTGTTTTATCAGCAGAATTAAATCTGTCCACAGTTCTTGATCGTCCTGTCATTGAGAACATTTTCTTCTTCATTTCTCTGCATTCCTACTGAGTCCACTGAACACTATTAACAATGCGCACATTGATCATAGAAGTCGGGTTACACCACAAGCCGAGCAGACTGCGGTCAGGAAAGGATTTGCATCCAGGCCCTCTCACGCTCGCTTGATCTGCTCGATGGTTACACTCACTCTTTGTATACGGGATGAAGTTTCCAACTCGCATCTTTTGCACAAGCTCAGTAAGCATCTGGTCTTCTTCCTTAGACCACTCTCTCCTCTTCAGTTCCTTGTTAAACTCCTGATACTTCTGAAGACACATGTAAGCAGTACGGGATGTCTACAGTGGGAAGGAGAAAAGGGAAATTAAAATTTAAAGATGCTGGATTTTTTAAAATCATCTTTAAAATTACCGTTGGATTTATTTTTAGCACACATCTATCCATTAGTTTAGGATAGACACAAAATGCTGGAGTAACCCAGTGGGACAGGCAGCATCTCTGGAGAGAAGGAATGGGTGATGCTTTGGGTCGAGACCCTTCTTCAGTTACTCCAGCATTTTGTGTCTATCTTCGATTTAAACCAGAATATGCAGTTCTTTCCTATCCATTAATTTAAATGGCTTTACCTAGAAACTACAACGTCATGGATTCATGTCCCATTCCAGGCTGGACACAATGTCAGTGAACATTCCCGTGCAGCTTCTTACAGATGGCAGCAAATAAACAGAAGCAAAAGTGATCCCTTCTCTTCAGATTGCCCCTATTTGATGCATCAGCTTAATACCATGAATGTGTAATATCAAAATACATCAACACCTAGAAATTGTTTAAAATAACCAATTACCTCATTGGTTTGGATTTATTCTGTGTAAAATTAAGCTAAAATAATTTTCTGCACTTTAAATATTTAAATCTTTTGAAATATTAAGACGGCATTACAGAAAAACATGCATTTTTCCTTTCTACAGTTTCATGATATCGTCAGTCACAGTTAACACTTCCTAATCAAGGTATTACAGAATAAAAACACTAGTAAACAACCGATCCTGGATAGAATAGGTCTCTCAATTAGAACCCTAGCCTGGGATAATTTGACCAGTTCACACCAAGTATTAGTAAGGAATTGTATCATTATCCCTTTGTGAAAGCCAACTGCATTAAAGGATACAAGACTAAGGTCAGAGGATAGAATCCAGATCTAACAGGCCTTGGTCTGAATGCAATAAATCCAGGTGATAAAAAGGTTCGAAGGGGAAGAACATTTCACTTCTGTAACTATGTTCCTAACATCTATCAGTGCATGTTGTTGCAATTTGATGTTCAGACCCTACTAGAATAAGCAAGACTCAGTTGAGCCTGATGAAGGGTCCAACCTAAAAAGTCGACTATTACGACTGAAGGCCCCGGCCCAAATCGTTGCCTGTCCATTCCCTCTACCGATGTTGCCTAACATGCAGAGTTCCCCCAACACTGTGTTTTGATCGATTGTGAAGGCTTGCTGCTCCTGAATTCCTCTGTAGTAAACAGCAGTTAACCAAAGCTTAGAAAAGCCTGAAGTGGAACTCAAGTGAAGCTCATTAGCCTGAAGTGGAACTCAACTTTTGCACTGTGCAACATCAGTACCTGTAGCTCACTTGCAATACTCTCCCAGTCCACATAGCCAGCGCTCTTTGAGATCTCATTTAGCCGCTCTATATCTTCGCTGCTCCACTGGGTTTGATTGATGCTTGGATGTTCAGAGTTCTGCCAGACCCTCTTGATATCTTCCGCCTTGCGAATTCCATCAAACTACAAACATAAAACATTTACAAGTTCAGCAGCGTGTTGGAAGACTCTAAAAAGGATCAAAACTCCTCTCACTGTTGGAACTGGACAGAGCATTCACATTTAGCAAGCTAGACAGTGTCTGAGGGAGCTTACTTCAGATCATCCAAGCCAAGAGGAGAAATCAGGCAGAGCTTTACCCCATCTGATCATTATCAAGTACAGCTGGCTGGATCAGAATGTTGAGCAAGTAAATAATTTTCAAGATGAAATTTTCATCCATTGAACTTAATTTCATCCATTGAATTTGAAATTGTATTCAAGCAACTATAAGCTCAATGGATATCCATTGATACAGAGTGGATTGATGGATATCCATTGATACATTGAGACAGATACAGAGTAGTAACAGCAGAGAATAAAAGGATTGGGGGAGGGGGTAATGAAACGCAGAAAGACGGATGAACCCTAAACATACACCCATCAATATTGATTAAGAAAGAACTGCAGATGCTGGAAAAATCAAATGCATTCAAAACTGCTGGAGAAACTCAGCAGGTGAAGCAGCATCTATGGAGAGAAGGAATAGGCGACGTTTCGGGTCGAGACCCTTCTTCAGACTGAGTTTCGCCAGCATTTTTGTCTACCTTCGATATTGATATACTTACATCAATGTTGGAGATCTTTATCCAATCGTGGTCGTCAAACCTATTTCCCAACAACTGCCGTTGCGTCATCTGGCTACAAAAGAGTTAAGGAGTAACACACTTTTATAAACCATGGCGAGAGTTGTTTGCACTCACTCTCAGCCAGGTGTAGACATTAAATATCATTGGTTGAAAATTGGCAACACCTTTCCTTGTAGAGACTACTTAGCAGCAAAAATAAAAAGCAAAAAGGCACCTCTTGTCAGCTCACGATGTTTGGCAAACTGGAATATTAAATCCAATGAAATTCAGGTTAAATACACTTCACCTTCAGCAGAGACTTTCGTTCACTGTTTCATAAACATGCACCAGCAGTAGGATACAGGGAAATAAATCTCATAGCAGACAGAATATTGCCCTCCGGCTTGGTGGTTGCCTACAAATTTAAAGCATTCCTGAGAATACCATCATCTTTATGCAAACACTTAACCCCGACCCCAAGCTTCATCACATGACCCATTGTGTGGTCTTAATTCGATCATTGCATGCTCTATGCTCAGACATTACGCCTTATTACATGAAAATGATCCCACCAGGTCGTATCTGAATGCTTTGCTTTTGCATTGAAGGCAGGTTCAGAAGTGCCAGCCTCCCCAGTCCCAGTTTTCTCAATAAACCTGTACATAAATTGTGACTGGAGAATAATAAATATTCATTAAAAAACACACGCATAACTAAAAATATTGTACTTGTCTTCACTTCAATGTTTTGATTAACTTTCTCCTCACCATGCCCGTGTGTGCATGAACAGACTCCCAAGCTGTTCCTCAGCTCTATCAGAATATGGCTGGACTCCATTTGAACAATTTTACTCCATAGTCCTCAGTATCTTCTTACCCCAAACTATAAACAGTATTTCTGGAAAACCAGCCCGAGCTCCTCCAAGAAACGCTAAACCACTGCTCACTGAGAAGATAAGCAATCCTATGCATGGTATACATAGTTTTTCATGACACTAGTCCTCATGGGTGACAATAAAGGCCATGATAGTCTCACTTGCTTTGTAGCATCGGAGCCCAGTATAAATGGAACACAAAATTGTACCAAAGAAAATGAATGTCAATCATTATCTGTGTTTTAAAATATGTTTCAATGCCTTTAAAATGGATTCTATATAAAATTAAGATCTTCAGGAAGAGATACAGAAACATACAGCAACCTAGTACTTCACTACACAACCTGTGAGCTCTCGTGGTCTGGGCACATGTTACAGACCACAACTAACAACGCTGGTTATTTGTCTAAAAATGTTGCTGTCATAGGCAAGAATCGCATTTTCCCTGGCTCGATTTCAGCATGGACCCACCCATGTAAACTGTGCAATCCAAAGACAAAGTCTGAAATTAAAAGCTGATAGCACAAGGGAAGTTCGAGAAGTTAATAAACAGAAGAACATGCAGCTAACAGTTTGACCACACTTTCTTCATTGGATATTGACATAACTTGTACTTATTACAGCCAAAGAGAACAAACATACGGGAGTGCATCCATACACAAGATGCCACTATTGTTCACAAATGCACAGGTATTGTGGCAGTGAATCAAAGAGACTTTCTTATGCAAGGGCAATGTCCTACTGAAAAGACAGTTGCAATGCAAATCACTTGGTGACAAATGCTCAATTAGATACTCTTCTAAAAATGCCTGATGGCAGGAATGTTATCTCACTTAATCTCATCCATTTCCCGCTCAGTTGCACCAATCTGCTTCCGCAAGACACTTTTCTCCTTTTCATCGCGGGACAGTGTCAGTTTCTTGTTCAGGTACTCAAGCCTAAAAATGCAAGGAAAATATTAGAGTTCTTAGCTTGTATCCTGATTTGTGCCCATGATCAATCAGGGTAACTACTAAAGTTCAGAATTCAATACTCCAAAACAAGGAAAAGAAACAAGGGAGGAATTCTTCAGGTCATGACTGAGCAGGAATCTGCTAGAACAGGATGGAATTCTGGCCTAAAACAGTGTTGCCTCCAACAGTGAAACGTTCCTTTGATACAATGAGCTTGGATAAAGTTCTGGGAAGTTTATACTGAGGCGATCCCAGCAAGCATTTACTGGTGTTTATGGGGAAACGAGACATTTAATGGGACAAATGTTATATCCTGAAACATATGAAAACAATGAACATGAAATGTCCAGGACGCCAAGAATATTATAACCAGATTATTCCTATCTATAGTTCAATGCAGACTATGTCATCTCACCTCACGCCAGAGGGTGGTGGTGGTGGTGGTGGTGGGGGGGGGTTGTGTGAAAGCCCTGGACTAAAAAGAGGAGAAAACCTGGAAGATTTTTCTGACCTAGGTCAACAAAAAGTATATAAAATCATGAGAGGAATAGATCAGGTAGATGCACAGAATCTCTTGACCATAGTTGGGGAATCGAGGACTAGATGACATAGGTTTAAGGTGAAGGGGAAAAGATTTAATAGAAATCTGAGGGGAAACATTTTTAACAAAGGGTGGTTGGTATGGAACAAGCTGCCAGAGGAGGTGGAGCGTCTCCGAGATGGATTCAGAGCAGCTTGTACTGGAGCCTACCAGGGAGAAGGCAATTCTGGATTTAGTGTTGTGTAATGAAAGGAAAGTCAAGGCAAAGGAGCCATTAGGAGGCAGTGACCATAATATGATAAGTTTTAATCTACAATTTGAGAGGGAGAAGGGAAAATCAGAAGTGCCAGTATTACAGTTGAGCAAAGGAGACTATGGAGGCATGAGAGAGGAACTGGCCAATGTTGACTGGAAACCCTAGCATGGATGACAGTGGCAGGTATTGGGGGTAGGGTACTGACATGGATGGAAAATTGGTTGGCAGTCAGAAAACAAAGAATAGGAATTAACGGGTCCCTTTCAGAATGGCAGGCAATGACTAGTGGGATGCCGCAAGGCTCGGTCCTGGGACCACAGCTATTTACAATATACATTAATGATTTAGATGAAGGGATTAAAAGTAACATTAGCAAATTTGCAGATGACACAAAGCACTGTGGCAGTGTGAACAGTGAGGATGCTATGAGGATGGAGGGTGACTTGGACAGGTTGGCTGAGTGGGCAGATGCAGTTTAATGTGGATAAATGTGAGGTTATTCACTTTGGTGGCAAGAACAGGAAAGCAGATTATTATCTCAATGGTGCCAAGTTAGGAAAAAAGGAAGTACAACAAGATCTGGGTGTCCTTGTACATCAGTCCCTGAAAGTAAGCATGCAGGTACAGCAGGCAGTGAAGAAAGCAAATGTTGGCCATCATGACGAGGAGTTGAGCATAGGAGCAAAGAGGTCCTTCTGCAGTTATACAGGGCCCTGGTGAGACCACACCTGGAGTATTGTGTGCAGTTTTGGTCTCCAAATTTGAGGATGGGCATTCTTGCTATTGATTCATAGGTTCACAAGGTTAATTCTCGGGATGACGGAACTGTCATACGTTGATAGAATGGAGCGACTGGGTTTGTATACTCTGGAATTTAGAAGGATGAGAGGGTATCTTATTGAAACATATAAGATTATTAAGGGATTGGACACGCTAGAGGCAGGAAACATGTTCCCAATGTTGGGGGAGTCCAGAACCAGGGGCCACAGTTTAAGAATAACAGGTAGGCCAACGACGTATCAAAAGTGGGTCATGAAAATTGGGTTTGTACAAGTTAGGGTTTGCCGTGCCAGAGGGAAGGTCATGGAGCAATCTGAAAGCATTTAAGGATTAAACAAAGGAGGAAAAATCGACGATGGCCTAGAAATATATGGAAGTCAGCAACCACAGAAGTAGTCAGTGAGTCTTGATGGAGGGCTGGCCAAGAGACATCTCTCACAGAAAAAGGGGAGAATTCAACAATGAAGGAAATGACGAAACATCGAGTCATTTACATGACTGCATGCATCTCGTGACATCAAACATGACAATTGAAGAAAGAATTTCAGATTTCAGCCATATTACAATCGACGAGGACTGGGCCAATAATATATTAAAAAGTATTTTACCTCACAAGTTTAGGCTGCAGCAGTCGCTGCATCGAATCACTTGCAATCGAGACTTTTAGCTTGTCTTTCTCTCTCTGCTTCCCTGAGAAAAGACAAATTTCAGAATATGAGTTTATTTTGTAACTTGTGACCAGGCTTTTTGAACCACTAGTAGGCCTGGAGCTCTATCAGTGATCCCCAAGTTTAGTTAAGGGGAGATACCAGGTACTGACTAAACAAAATATCCCACTCAAGGCCAGTCCTTACCCAAAAGATGATAAACTTCGGACAATTGCACGAGGCTCAGGTAAGGAATGGAGGGCCAGTACCACATGCACCCCCACTAATCCACTCAGTTGCATTAAACAGAACTCCATTAGATCTCACTCTGAGAAATGAATGCTGGCCCTGCCAGCAACAACACTGACCCAAGAACAAATTAAAAAAATATTTAAGGTGAAGGGGAAAAGATTTAATAGGAATCTGAGGGGTAACATCAAAACTGAGACTTGGAAGAGGCCATTATTGGACAAATGATAAATACTTACAGCTTTTTACGAGAAATTCTTCAAACGGTTTTATGCCTTGAGTGGCCTTCTCCTTTGTGTCTTGGTTTGCTGGAGGACCCTGGTCACAATTAGAGATACAGTATATTAGCATACACATAAAGCTGGGCAGCTGTTGAGCCAACAATTATTAATACTTCTTCAAATGATGCAAGTATAAGTAACACTAAATATCTTTCATTGCATCAGATTCTGACAGCAGTTCATTGATTACCAAATATTGATCAACTGCTTCAAGTTGTACTGATGTCGACACGAGGAACTGCAGATGATGGAATCTTATGCAGAACACAAAGTGTTGAAGTATCTCAGCTGGTCCAGCAGTACCTCTGGAGGAAGACATGGAGAGGCAACGTTTTGGGTTGGTCCTTCCTCAGACTGCACCGAGTCAATTGGAAAGCCCAGAACTGGAATTGCCAGACTAGATAAATGGTTGCAGAGTTCATTCTCTTTAAAGACACTGTAAACCAACTGGGAGGAGACTTTCAGCGTTTTCATTTTAGGTGGAGAAGGTCGATATGTTGGTGTTTGATAACCATCTAAACAAAACACCATAAATAATTAGCAATTATTTATGTTTTTAAAAAAAATCAAAAATACTTACAAGACCAGTCACTTTATCCCTAAAGTATGGCTTCATGAAGTGCCCCAGGAACATGGAAGGCTGACTCTTTGATAATTTTGATTTCTCAACATCTTGTCCTGCCAAGTCACTCATTATTTCGGCCTGCAGGAGATAAAAGAGGATTGTGTATTTGCTAGCAGAGAGATAAGGAGAGCACAAAACCTGGCATATCCAAATCCATGATGTTTTAACTCAATTGCTCTTTCCATAGATGGTGCCCGATATGCTGAACATCTACATCTTTCTCTGCTTTACTTCCAAAAACCCTCAGTCAACAAAGTCTCAGCTAATTCTGAATCCGAGCTGCGTTAGTTGATCATTAATTTGCCTCAAACCCATTGCGATAGGAACTAGTGGCAAGAAATTATCAACGTCCCTGTAACTGATTACTATGTAGATATAACAATAAAAATGGGCACGAGTAAGGTTAGGATCACAATATGTGATATTTAGAGTCTTATATCCAGGTACATACAATTTAGGCAAACACATGATGACCACTTAACTGAGATAAAGGAATTAATCTTTCCATGTTCTCCTTTCACTTCCAATTTATAGATAGACAGAAGTGGAACATGGGAAGGAGGTGGTTGAGAGGACAAAGCCCTGCAGTCACGGGCAACGCTGGAACCGTCCTATAGTGTTGAATCCCCCATTGTACTAGAACAGCTGGGTGGTCACGGACACGTCCAAAAGAGGTTGGATCAGTGCACCAAATCTTCCACTGGGGTTCCTACCAATGCCCTACTTTTTCAAGTCACCTCAGCCACGTACACTCACCTGCATTTCCTTATTGTGGATGAGCAGCAACTCCAGGTCCTGCAGCTTCTCCACAATCACCTCCTGGTACACCAGATTCATCTGCAGGCACGTCTCAGGGTCCTCGGGAAGATCATCTCCCTCGTCATCCGAAACACTGTCAGGGAGCCGAGGTGCAGTTTCACTGACAGAGGCCTCCACCTGAAGACAACAAAGTTACTTCTCCCTCTACCCTCTGCATTGTCTTAAAGACAAATTAAATATCTGGGGATCTAGTCAATAACCACAACAGGTTAAGAAGATTTAAAAGGAAATTGGTATGAAATTAGAGGTACCCAAGGCTTGCTTGCCAGCAATATCTCTCAGGTGGAAGGTTGTAGCTGTTTTCATTATAGTTCATTTATGCATTAATGGCAGGACCTTTCCCCCGTCCTCAAATATTCATGAGCTGGGAATCAGCTATATTCTTGAATTTCAATCCATGATAATGGTACTGTCAGTGCTGCTGCATAGGGAGATACAGTACTCGGAGCTATTGACACCGAGGGATGGAAAAGATCTCCAAGTCAGGAAAGTGGTTTACTTGGAAGGGAACTTGTAGGCAGTCCCGTGTACCTGCTGCCCTTATTGTTTAGAATGTGTAGGAAAGAACTGCAGATGCTGGATTAAATCAAATTAGACACAAACTGCTGGAGTAACTCAGCCGGACGGGCAGTATCTCTGAAGAGAAGGAATGCTGCCTGTCCCGCTGAGTTACCCCAGCAGTTGGTTTCGCCCTTATTGTTTAGGTGACAGAAGCCACTGATTGAGAGGTGCTGCTGAAGAACCCACAGAACATTGTTGCAAAGGACTCTGTAGACGGTAGACACCAGAGGCACGGACGAAGGAAAGAAGGAATGAATGTTTAAGACGAGAACTGGGTTCTAATTAAGTGAGCCACTACTTCCTGGAAGGGTTCACAGCACCATCCAAGCCTTGGTATGTTGTAGATGGTGGAATGGATCTAGGAGTTAGTAGACCAATGCCGTGTAGAGTTTCAGACTCTAAGGAACTTCATATTTGTTTTGAGGGAGGTGTAAACAAGGATCAGTAGATTCCTAGAACAAAGCAGCTCACATAGAACTGAGGTTGTGCAGATTGAGTCTACTCATTGCAGCATTGAAGAATGAGAGCTGATATTATTAAACCAAGGATTCCGAGGGGGAATTCAACAGGTTGGAGGCAGAGAAGATTTTTCCCCCTTGTCGGGCTATCCAGAACTAGGAGGCCAAGTTTCAGAAGCACCTTTTCTCTTCTAATTCATTAACTGTTAAGAAACCCACAGCAATTGGCAACCCACCTACCGAAAAAATTGAGAAGAATTTGCAAATGAACAGTTTATGCACTGCTATCGAGATTGTTCAATGGCCTCGAGTATGGTCCAAGGCAGCCTGCCTTTTTATAAGCTGATGTTTGGTCTGAAAGAGATATTCTGGGATCAAGTAAAGCAAAGAGGTCCTTACCAGAGAAAGGCAGTCCTCTTCTGCAGATTTTTCTTCAGCATCACATCCTGCCAGTGTAAGAAAGGGCATTACCTCACAAAAAAGGCAAGTCAGGATTCTGGTAGGAACATTACAGTCTATATTGATGCAAGATATCCTCAACATGCATAAAATTGGAGTTACATCATCCTAACCCAGATAAGGAGCACTGCCATTCAATAATATCGACCAGCCTCCCAACAAATGTCCCAAGCAATCTTTTGCCTCCTTACATCCCCAGTTAAATTTTCCAGTTGTGATGAAAGTTCATCTGCATAAAACATTAATTTTGTTTCAAGCTGGCATTTCTAGCATCTTTAGTGTGTATCCCAGTATCATTAGACACAATAGCTGGATATATAAAACACTGTTTAGGCACTGACACTAAACGCAAGCACCACTCATAATTCGTGCATTTTGGTCACTGGTGATTTTGAGCCATAATATCCTATTTAATTTTATGTATTATGCAGTAATCATGAAAGTGTATAATTAATAATATACAATATAATTCTTCATATTTTTATGGGAGGGATATAGAGAGAAAGAAGGAACAGGTTACTGATTCTGGCTGATCAGCCATGATCATATTGAATGGCGGTGCTGGGTCGAAGGGCCGAAAAGCCTACCCCTCCACCTATTTTCTACGTTTCCCCTTCCCTTCTGCCCAATGTTAGCTCAGAGAGAAGATTAAATGTTCATCTCCTGGTCAGAGACACCCAATGAAGGGTTGTCAATACCAGGTCAGAAAACTCTCAGCTCATCATAGCCCTTGATCCCCATTCAGATGACACATTCAGTGAATAAAAATGAAGATGATTAACTCTAGGTTTGTGGATCACATCCCCATCAAATGACCTTGTTAATCCAATCAAACCCCCCCCCCCCACACCATAACAGCAACATTCTCTTTTCTCTTTCAACCACTGCCTGATTATCTCCTTATCCATACCTCTACCTCACCATAGCCATAATCACGAGTCGGAAGAGTCCCAACTCAAAATCCTGCTTGTCCATTTCCCTACACACATGCTGCCTGCCCGGCTGAGTTCATCCTGCACTTTTTTTTGTTCAAATTTTCAGCATCTCTTTCACCCCCTCCCATCCTCCCCGACTCATTCTTCTCCGACTTTACTGTGCTGTTCTCCTCATATTGCCTTCTCTTCCCCACTCCAGAAAAGTACAATCTGGAACCAAGTGATGCAAAGGCCTCCTTGTAACAGAAATAGGATATACAGGGAATTGAGGGAAATGAATCATATGCAGGCAACTGAGGGCCGGGGTAAGTTTATCTGGGTCATGTTTAGAACAGACATTGTGGGCCGAAGGGGCCTGTTCTTATGCCATACGTTTATATGTTTTACATGTAAAATTACCCCTCTTCCTACATTTCCTTCGGTCACTCACAGTTCCTTTCTTTATCCATTTAACGTTAATATTTTTCTCTACCCAGCCGTTCACTAACTCTCTCTCTCTCTCTCTGTCTACCCCACCCATGCATCATTTTCCCCTCCTCGCTGGGCTGGGACTAATTCGTCCCCATCGCCCCACTCACTCACCGCCCTCCTTGCCTCCCATCTCTTCAATGGCGTCCACTCCCAGGCGCCGTTCCAATTCCAGGATCTCCCAGCGAATCCGCTCTCTCTCCGCCTGCAGCGTCTCGCTGCCTCCTTGGGCCTCCATCGCTGCAAAGCTGGAATAAATAAAAGGCCGGGGCGGCCCTGGTGGAGTGGGCCGGGGGGTCAGTGCACGGCGCAGTGCCAATGTTTGAGATGTGCAACTCGCTCGGCGGCCATTTCGTGAGCACGATTCCCTGATCAGTGATCAGGCAAGTTTCCGGTTCCGGCTCAACCTTCAGCTCCTCCCCAACACATCCAAAAAAAACTCAGTACAAAGCTATAATCTTTGGTGCAAAGCAAAGATCCACTATAAGATCTTCGACTCAGAGGTGCAAACCAAAGATCCTATAGCAGGTCTTATAGGATCGTTGGTGCAAACTGCAAAGGTCTCATGTGCCGTTGCAGTCCTCCCAAATCATGTGATCAACCAAACCACTCTGGTCCTCCACCCACCTCATCAAAACGCAACACTTCTGTGAGAAAAGGGTTTATAGGAATGGTTGAATTATACTAGAACTCTGAAAAATATAACTTAGAAAGAAATGAGCTTATCAGCAGAAGCCAGACTGCTGGTAGAATAAAGTAACAATATACAGAACAGAGAGAAATTCTAGATAAAAAGTAGCAAACAGATAGAAACTTCAGCAGAAGGCCTTGGGAGTCTTTGACGTCAGGAGATGGTCCGAGACATTCCTGGACTTTCTCGTGGGAATGTGGGCTTTATGTTATGATTGGACGAAACTCGATGGGGAGACATGAGGTAGTGACCATAGTGAAGAAAAGTATAAAGATAGAAAGCATCTCCATTTTCTTTGTGCCTCTAGGGGACATCAGAGGAGAGGCACCTATTCTGCAGAATATGAAATTAATAAAAACACTTCTTTGTCTGAATTTGTCTCAAGAGCATTTGTGATTTTTGAATCTCACACTTCTGAAGAAGGATTTCGGCCCGAAACGTTACCTAATTGATTCCTTCACTCCATAGATGCTGCTGCACCCGCTGAGTTTCTCCAGCACTTTTGTCTACCTTCATCAGAACTCAGCCCTTCTTCCCTGTCTGACATCCATCGCCGTCTAAACTCCTTCCTTGTAGGACCAGGAAACCAAGAACCAAGATACAACCCATATCCCCCAATTCTAATCTAGCATCCCACCTCACCTGTCCCCAGCCAGTTCCTCAACTGTCCCCCATCACGACTTCTCATCTCTTTCTCATCATTCCAAGCCTCCGTGTCTACTAAACTCCATGCCACATGCACCCAAATTCCCATCACCTTTTCTATTGGAAACTCCAACACACCATAAGCCTTAAAGTGCATCCCTTAAACTCCCTTCCCATCGCACTGCAGCCTTTGCCCATTCCTCCCACATTTCATGTCCGAATCATCTCCGCTGTACCCAATCCTAGTTGCCATCATGTGCTCCCAATTGAACCCAATGCAATCAGTGGACCAGTTCCTCAGCTACCCAAGTTCACATTTCAACTAAGAGCAGTTTAAGATTATTTTAAAACCTGCAAACAAAGCTCGTCTCTTGAAGTGACAGTGAAACTGCTATGTTGTTATTGCAACAACAGTTTTTTGAGTATTTCATTGAGAAATGTAACTACTGCCATGACATGTTTAAAAAGTGTTTGGTATTTAGAGGTACAGACAAAGCAGCACACCAAGTCCACACTGACCATTGATTACTCATTTACATTAGTTCCATATTACCCCACATTCTTGTCCACTCTTTACATATTCGTGGCAATTTAGAGGCCAATTAACCTACAACCCCACACCTCTCCAGGACAAGGGAGGAAACTGGTGCAAGGGAGGAAACCTACACAATCACAGGAAGAACATGCAAACTTTACAAAGACAGCACCCGAATCTGGCTCTCAGGTACTGTGAGGCAGCAGCTCTACCAACTGAGCCGCTGTGCTGCACCTTCACTCCCATCACTCTTTTTCTACTGCAAACTCCAATTCACATCACAAGCCTCAAAATGCATCCCTTAAATTCCCTCCGTCACACTGCAGTCTTTACCCATTTCAGATTTTAAAACGTAGCAATCATCTTCGCTGTACCCAGTCCCACATTTGGCATCATGCGCCATCATTGAATCCAATGCATTTGTCACATCAGTGGACCGTACCTCAATGATCCAAGTTCAGAATTTCACCCAAGAGCCGTTTAAGAAATCAGATTTTTGTTTCTTCTTTTTTTTTTAAATTGGTATTTTAAATTGTTGAGACACAAATGGTTTTCCAATACCTCCTTGTGAAACATCAGTACTGCATTTATAAAGTTTGAGTCTATATAAGAATTAGGACTAAATGTTCAAGATAAATAAGCTGCATGACATGCACCACTCCTTTGGTCCTGCATAAGACCATTTACTTGCATTACCTGCATGAATCTCTGGAGCAGATTAAAACTTGACCACATAACACAAACAAAAAAATGCTACCCAATGAGTCACAAGAAAGGGTGAGTTTTACATACAGGTAAACATTTCGTGGAAGAGTTATGATAGTTTCATGAAACTAGAGGACAAAGTGAAATCAAGAATGTTGTTAGATGAAGAAATAAAAATGATAAAATTCAAGGACTTGAATTAACTCGACTTCATGAATTGTTCATTTATTCCTGTTATGTACATGAATTACAAGTTACTTCCTTCTCTCCAACATATTGTACAAATTCTTAACTAGACATCTCAATGTTAAATATATAATTTCATCAAAACCAGTTCAGTGAGAAACACAATTCAAAATCCATTTTTTTCTAATGTAATAATGCAAGGCAAATGACTGGTGTGAATGTGAATCGATATTGTTCATAGTTCTTTCTCTGCAGCAGTCATCCCATCCCCTACATATCTGCCATCATTACCCTTTAACAAGCGATCTAATGGGGATGTTTATCAATTATTATAAGAATAGGAAAATGATTTACTTTAATGGAAAGCCCAGAGCCAAGAGCATAATTCTAAAATTACAACAGGATCATTCAGATTTGATATCCGGAAGTCTGGAATTCTTCCCTATCCCAGTAAAGCTCGATAAAGACTGGCCATTGGAGGTTGCAAAACAGATATTTCTTGTAAGGTTATTACAGGTAACCAAGGCAGCTAAGTTAATTTAAGGCAATGATCTAAATGACTGGGATAAAAGGCTTGAAGATTGATGGCAATAGAGTCACAAAGCACAGAAGCAGGACCTTCAGACAAATTTGTCCATGCCGACCACAATATCTACCCTGGCTAGCCTCATTTGCCTGCATGTGGCCCATATCCCTCTAAACCTCTTCTATCTATGTGCCTATCCAAATGTCTTTTAAACATTGTAATTGTATCTGCCCCAACAAATACCTCTGGCAGCTAGTTCCATATATCCACTTGTGTATAGAATTTGCCACTCAGGTCCCTTTTAAATCTTTACCCTCCACCTCAAATCTATCTTTTCTAGTTTTAGACTTCCCTACTCTCTGATAAAGACTGTGACCATCCACCTTTTCCATGTCACTCATGATTTCAAATACCTTTCGTGCCACCCCACAGCCCCCTGCACTCAAGTGAAAAAAGTCCAGTGTCTCCATATAACTCAAGCCTCCCCCCAATCCCTGTAACATCGCAAGATCATCAACATTTACAGTGTACTACACAAGGTGATGCCATGTGGAAGGCAGGGGAGGAAATAATGCACTATAGGAAATCAAATAGAGAGCATGAGGCACATTCGTGGACAATGCCTGCTTCCCGCATGTTAAATTATTACACACAATCCAATTAAAACACAGCATTAAAAAAAAAAAACAGCAACAGAGGGCAGCTTTTTTTGCAAAGAGTGGAAGATGGCCAGACTCCATAATTTACTCACTAATATTATTGATGGATATAAATCCCTTCATAATTGATGGCATAATTCCACTTTCATACAAACAATAAGATGACTTTTGTGATGCTGAAGGTAGAACATAAATTTGGGATCCCACTAAATGAAAGAGGGCATTTCGGATAATTTCAAATGTAAATCTGGCCAGTCTAGTGATGCAAGTGGCAGGTTCAGTCTGTGCTGGGGCAGTGGGGAGTCAAATTAATCCATTTCTCAATGTTGTGTTGAATCATCTGGTAGGTGACGTTCAGACCGGGGTGGGTGGAGCTAGAGGAAGATGACTGCATCAGCTAGGATCTTCCACTATGCAGCAAGGTGGTAGCTCAGAAATTCTGTCAATGGACTTCAGCAGCTCAGATGCCAGCCGTAATGTTTCTGCTCCAGACATGAGCTGCCTAAAAGGGGAATAAAAAAAGTAGATATGAAGACACAGTGTGCAAGCTTGGCAAGTTTTGCATTGCTACTAATTGTGATCTTCTGTGAGTTACATAGATATAAATCTTCATAGGAAAATCATTTCTATTACATTAATTCTACTGGGATTTGAAACCAGACAAGCTGAAAAACATTCCATCTCTATAATACACAAAAAATGCTAGAAGCACTCAGCAAATTGGATTGCATCTGTGGGATGAGAAATAAGGTTAACATTTCAGGTCAAAGGCCCTTTGTCAGGTTTAATTCTGAATTCCTTTTAATGTGGTTAATGTGGACACTCCAAGTCATTCAACAATCACACCTATTCCTACAAGTCAGAGGGTAGGGCCACTCCTGGCCGAGCAACTGGGAACACTGTTGCCTGGGCTGTTCAAAGCCACACTGCTTGCCCTTGAACCCACAGAGTTACTGGGGACTCATCTTCTACTCCAATGGCAAAATTATGGTTTCATTTCCAAAATGTTCTCCTGGTCTGAACAGTGGAAGATGGAGAAGGCAGAATTAGCAATTCAAGGAGGCACTTCAATGAAGAATGAATGAGAGAGATGGGTCTGAGAGATATTGGATAGATGTGGGAGATTTGTGGAAAGATTGTAGGGTACAAAATAAACAAAAGTGCTTCTCCTTCCTAACTACTTATCCCATTCACTTCAATTATTTCCCTCTCTTCCAGTGTCTCCAATATTTATTTTGTTATTATAAAGCATTCAACTTGTCTTCCTGAATAGTAAGTTGTCAGGTGCATACTTCACCGAGGTCTCCGCTTCATATGCAGTCTTCACAAGATAATCGGAGGCAAGTTGAGCACTGTTTTTTGCTGAACTCAGAGCAGCAGAATCTTGAGATCGAAGTATTTCATTCTCAGACTTGGACTGTTGCAGTTCTGCCTGTCAGCACAAAACAAATACACAATGAGATCCACATACAGTGAAGAGTGAAGGAGAGGGAGAAGAAGAGAGATAAGAGAGAGGAAGAGAGATGAAGGAGAGAAAAAAAAGATGAGATAAAGGGGAGAAAGAGAGGAGAGACAGAGGATAGAGAAAGAGGAGAGTGAGAGAAATATTTAAAAAATAAAATAAAATTCACACCATACCTGTAGAGTTACAAGTTCCTGTCTCAGTTTAGTCACAGTGTTCTCTGCTTTCACAGCCCGTTTCTGAAATATATTAATAAATACAAAGACTTAATTACAAATCCAGTTATTTCAGTGCTGGTTGTTTCTCTCATACAACCTAGTTCATCAAAAGGTACTGATAATGCTTCAACCAATTTGAGCCAGAAAATGTAATTTCCATCTGTGATCTGAGCCTCGTTAACCACCTGGAACTATGATCAGAGACAAGATAGACACAAAATGCTGGAGTAACTCAGCGGGGCAGGCAGCATCTCTGGAGAGAAGGAATGAGTGACATTTCAGGCCGAGACCCTTCTTCAGACTGAGAGTTAGGGGAGGGGGAAGATACTTGAGATAACTTCACTTTGCACTTTTTTTTACATTTTTTTAAAAAAAAAGGCCAAAGATGCAGGCGAGGCCACAAACGTGAAGGAGAACTGAACTGGGGTACAGCTTCGGTGAACCCCCACAGAGATGTTCCAAGGAGAGCTACATCAGCAGGGTTCTGCCCTTTCTCACAGGTTCTAACCTCACCGTCATCAGTTGCAGATTCTCTTCGACTTGTTGAACAATCCCTTCCAATGCTCGTGCCTCCTTCTCCTCTATAATTTTCCTTTTCTCCAGATCTTCTTCCAATCTCTTGGTCCTGGAAAAATGGCCAGTGGACACTGCATTATAGTACATCATTACAGCACATCAATGTCGCTGTTTGAGTTCCACCAGAGTAGCAACACAAAATGTCCCTTTACCACCATATGTCATTCCCCACTATCTTGACGATGTGTATGTTCTTTAACACCAATTCCCGTAGCACCCTCCTTTCCCTAAATGCAATAGCAATTGTACACAAGAGTAGTGATTATACTATGCAGTGATTTTCTGCAGTACCACTACAACTAGCTGGTCATGTGGCCTACAACGAACAAGTGAAAGGTCAGATTACAAGCCCTTCCAGCCAACCTCCAGCAGTTTCAGAATCGGCCGCTTCCTACCGGAGACCGTGGCTCCCGAAGTCCACAGGAGGAATACAAGTGCTGTAGTTCAATTTGCTCAATTTGATCCCAGTATCCTTTTTATTGTTGGGAAGACATTAGTCCAAGCTGGCTGTATAGCCAACCATCTGTCACTGTCAGAAAACAATGACACCTTGAACTAGGAGTATTGAGTTCATTCAAGAGCTGATAGGTAGCTCTCAAATAAACATCAGGGGGCAACCCCCCCCCCCCCCCCCCCCCCACCCCCCCCCCCCCCAGATCAAAGCAGATCATTGTTGCACTGCATTTTCTATTCACGCTGCATTCATTTATGAACTATTTTCAAAATTCTTATACTCAGCTCTTCGTACCTCCTTACATGGTCCTTTGCCAGTTGCTTTGCTGCTTTAGTCTGTCTTCGTAATAGGATATTTTCTTCTTTCAGCTGGAAGAGGAACATGGGTTATTCTTGATGCCCCTGGTGTTGCCTTTTGCTATCCCCAGACTCAATCTTTCTATTGCTCTCTTGGAAGGCTCTCCATCTTCCACCAAACCCATCCAAAAGTCTGCTGTCTGTATTCTCACTCACACATACTTCTCTTTGTGCACCTTGTTTGCTACAATATAGTACCTCCTTGAACAGCATCAGGTTAGATTTTAAATTCTCATCCTCATGTTTAAATCCCTTAACACATTTGCATTTCATCGTCTCTAAAGCCTCCTTTAATCTATCAATGTTTGCATTGCTCCAACCATTTATCCATACATCACATCCTACTGAATACCAAAATTCCCTCTGAAAACATCACAATCCTCTTTACAGATCAATTGAGTAAATCCCATTGCTTTGCTTTCATCTCATGTCTACATTTTTTTTCAAATATTTATCCAATTTCCTGCTTACCTCTCCATAGCTCTCAAATCTTAATTGGTGCTTTAATGAAATCCAAGTTGTGGGGAGGAGGGGTGGGAATACCAGCATTTTGAAAGATATGAACTTACTTTCTCATTGCTTAGCAACTGACTTTGATAGAGAACCTCCCCGACCAAGTCAAAATTATCTTTTGGACAGTCATGGCCATCGCAAGGAGGCTGGAGCTGTGAGGTTGCATCCCATTTGTTATGATCCTGCTCTCCCTCCTCCTCCTCCTCTTCATCATCCACTTGCCACTCAGACAGTGCATATTGGACGCTGTCTTGTTGCGGTAGCTCGGCTGGGCTCAGAGTTGGCGGGTTGGGGGAGTCAATGCGGAGCAAGTCAGAAAAAACAAACTCATGAGCAGCCTCAATAACGGCAGGCTGGTACGTTTCACTCCAGTCATCATCCTCTTCATCCAAAGAAGGACTGTTGGGCATCGGATCGGGAAAGTAGCTCTCTGGAAAATTCAGCCTCAAGTTCAATTCTTTGGGTGCAGCCAGACCCTTCTCAAAGGCAATTCCTGTGGAGCCCTGCAATGGAAGGTTTGAGTGAGGACAGGCAGGAGACAGAGGTGTGGAGGGAAGCGGTGGAGAAAACAAGTTTAGGGTTATTATTGTCACATGTACCGAGGTAAAGTGAAAAGTTTGTTTTGCATGCTATCCAATCTGATCAAGTAATGCTGTACATAAATGCAAACATTCCAAACTGAAGGATCTAAGGTAGAGCATTGTAGCACATCAGTCCCACAGACAAAATTCAATGACTACAATGGGGTAGAAGAATCAGACTGCACCCTAGCTTATGGAAAGACCATTTGGAAACCCGATAATAGAGGGGAAGAAGCTGTTCCCGAGTTTGGCGATGTGCACTTCCAAGCTTCTGTAGCTTTGCCCGGGAGCAGGGAGGAGGAGGAATGGCAGGGGAAGAACAGTACATTGGCTGCTTTTCCAAGGCAGCATAAAGTGTAGGTGGAGTCAATGCTGGGGTCTGGTCTCCTGAACTGGAGGTAGACCAATGACCTGACAGAGACATTTGCTAGAGCTACTTAAGACAGTTTAAAATAGTCTTGTAAGCGGGGTTGTACCCGAAGGGCGAGCGAGGGAGATGTGAACGCTAAGGCAACCGCTCTAAGTTAAAGAGAGCAGGTCCAGCAATGGGGACAGGAGGAGTATAACAGGGAACAAGGCAAGTGTGTTGGTTTAAATTGCATTTATTTCAATGCAAGAGGCCTGACAGACAAGGCAGATGAATATAAGACATAGATAGGAATATTGGACCGGGATATTATAGAAATGTGGATGAGTCAAGAGTCATGGTCACAGTGAATGGTGGTGCTGGCTTGAAGGGCCGAATGGCCTATTCTTGCACCTATTGTCTTTGTCTATTGTCTAAAAGGGTTTTATTGTAATATGTCCCAAAACAGAACAATGAAATTCCTACTTGCACAACAGATTACTTGCACAAATATGATAATCAGTAGACACCATTATAAACAACAAAAAGCTCAATATATAAAAGCAAAAAACCCCCAATATCGTGCAAAATCAAAAACCAAGCCCCAAATTCCTAGTGCAATCAAGACAGCTCAGAGTTCAACCTTCAGTTGGAGTTCGTATTGTTTGTAGTTGGAGTTAGTTGGAACGTAGTTTGTGGACAGGAGTGGCAGTTCAATGTTCCAGGGCACAAATGCTGCAGATAGAGTTGGAGGTAAAGAGGAGGAGGAGGAGCTGTATTTTTCACTAGGGAGAACATCACACCAGTATTTAGAAAACATATTGCTGGTGTCATTTGGCAAGGCTATTTAGGTGAAATTTAGAAATAAGAAGACCATAGATGCTGTCTCACCCGCTGAGTTTCTCCAGCATTTTTGTCTACCTGCATAAGCAGCTTGGTCGGCATGGATGCGTTGGACTGCAGGACTGTTTCCATGCTGTATAACTCTATGACTTTATGATGAGGGGAATGTCTGGGAAATATAATATTGGCCATTTATATGGTATCCTTAGAGTAACACAAGGAGAATTATCAAAGAAACAATTGCACTAAGCTACATTCCCAAGACATTGTATCTACTGTTTAAAAAAAAATTGAGAACAATTGTTTTTCTAGATCAGTTTAACAAGACAGCCATTGCAAGATGAAAATCATTTTAATGACCAAAGGACAACTAATTAGAATCAAGGATTGCAGCACCATATCTAAAGTTGTTGATCTGACATGTTATGCATGCATCAGCTCTGAAATCCTGACAGGGCCAGATATACTGGATATGGGGAGGATATTTCCCTCGACTAAGATCAAGGATGAGCATTCTCAGTCGTGGGCGATAGGGAGTGAAATAAGGGTGTTTCTTCACAGGTGAACCTGTGGAATTATTTTCCACTGAGGCTATAAAGGCCAAGTCACTGCATGTTTTAAAGTAGATATATTCCTAGACAGTGGGGGAAGAAAGCAGGATAATGGCTTGTAATAGATGATCATCTATCATGTTGATTGGCATAGCAGGCTTGTAGGGCCATACGGTGTATTTTTTCCGATTCCATTAAATTCTAATCTCTCTACCCCCTCCTCCTCCTTTAATTAGCTGGTAAACACTTCTATCTGTCCTAATATACCTTTATATGGATCATTGTTAGGTTCTGTATTATGAACACACTTGTGGAGTATATTAAAACATAAGACAAGAGAGAAATGGCCCCTCGTGCTACTCAATAAGATCATAGTTGATCTACATCAACTCCATGTCCCCTGATTCCCTTGGTATTCAAACATCTGTCAATCTAGTCTTGAATTGTAGTCTGCAACTGATAACCCTCATGACTTGGGTTAGAACATTGCAAAGCTTCACACCAATTCGAGTGAAGACGTTTCTCTTCATCTCATTCCTGGATGACTTACATCATCTGATTGTGAACTCTGGCTCGAAGCATTTCAGACAGGGTGCATAGCCTCTCATTATCCTTTTCCCGAAATGCTTACTCTAATAAATGTCATTGCTATGAGAATATAGGTCCATACAGCACCTTCAGTTGATGGTGGATCTGCTTTCTCATCTCTTCCCTTTTCGGTGTTGATCGACTTTTAATCTTGACAAATTCCTTAAAGGAAAAAGGGTTTGATTCTTCATCATTCTTTTCCTTTTCACCTGGAAGTGGCAGAAAATGAAATGATACAGTTGGATAAATGTATGGCAACATTTTGCTGTACGAGCTGGTCTTGATTAGGGCAGTTGCAAATTGATAAATTTGGTTTTCATGGCTCTAGGTTAGGAAGGTGGGGGGGAAATATATAATCACAGTGTTCTTGTACTGGTGGTTTATACTAGGAAACACCCGGTGGAGATTGAAAGGTTTATTAGTGTGATACTCTGCAATAGGCGAAAGGACACAAAGTGCTGGACTAACTCAGCAGGTCACTCAGCATCTATGGAGAACAAGGATAGGTAACTTTTTGGGTGCTCCACACTGCAACAGATAGATGGGTTGCCTTGCGAGAAGAATTCGGACAGGCTAAGGGTATTTTCACTAGAATTCAGAAAAGTGGAGACGCGATTGAAGTGTACATAATTCTGAAGGGCCTTGACAGGATGTTTATAACTGGAGTCACTGTTTAAAACTAAGGGGTCACTATTTCAAGACAAAGACAAGACACTCCTATTTTTGTTATTCCCATTTTTAAAATCGCTTCCTCAAAGATAGATAAATGGAATGCCTGACCAGCTGAGTTACTCCACACTGTTGGATTTTGTAACTGTTGTGCTACAATGCTGAGAACTACATTCTGTACCCTGGTATCCATACCTTCACTCTACCTGGAAAAACAAGGAACTGCAGGCGTCAGTTTACAGAAAAAGACACAAAGTGCTAGAGTAACTCAGCTGGTCAGGCAGCATCCTGGAGAACATGCATAGGTAACATGTCAGGTCGTGTCCAGCCTGAAATGTCACCTATCCACGTTTTCCAGAGATGCTGCTCTGTCCCTCACTCCACCTATTGTACTTGAGTTTGGCTTGATTGTATTATCTGAATTGACTGGATAGCATGTAAAATAATACTTTTCACTGTACCTTGGTACACGTGACAATAATAAACTTAAACTAAAGATTCTAGGTAAGTAAGGGGCGGGTGGTAAGGATTAGGACAGGCAGTCAGGAATGTAGAGACAGATTTGTAAACAGAGCAGTCTCTATTTTTGCTTGTATTTGCCACCCATCCCTGCAAAAGACTGAAGCTCCCAGAGACACGGACAACAGTTCAATGCCTCCAATTCCACCACAACTCAAACAGGAGGGGGGATCAACACAAAATGCTGGAGACAGTAACTCAGCGGGTCAAGTTGCATCTCTGGAGAGAAAGAATGGGTGATATTTCTTGTCGAGATGCTTGTTCAGACTGAGAGTCATGGGAGAGGGAGACTAGAGATATGGAAGGACAAGGTATGAAAACGACAGATCAAAGTAGACGATGTTCAAGGTAGTGCACAATCACTCCATCCCTCCCCACCCTAGTTCTCCAACTAGTTTCACTGTCATGATTACTTTTACTGATTATATAACTATTCACACAATATCTGTCGTGAATAGACATATAATCAGGCATACCAGAATAGGCATACCCTTCCATATCTCTAGTTTCCCTCTCCCCATGACTCAGTCTGAAGAAGGGTCTCGACCCGAAACCTCGCCCACACCCTCTCTCCAGAGATGCTGCCTGACCCGCTGAGTTACCCCAGCATTTTGTCTCCGTCTACAATGGTTCATTGTTAGTCGAGGGGGGAACCTCACTTGCAAATGAGACCAGACCCCTTCTACATTGTTAGGCGAGGGCGAGGTGACAATCAGTAAAACCCCGGCTGCGAGGTAAAAGTCGCATCTTCTCCCACTTTGTCATCGGGTGCATGGAGAGCTCCCGCAGTCACAACGCCCACTACTGCCGCCGCCGCCGCCGCCGCCTCCTCACCTCGCTCTCCCCGGGAACTCATCCTCATCGTCCCCCTCGGCCTCGGCCTTGGCCCGGTCGCTAGGCGGTTGTCAAGGGGCGCCTGACCCCGGAACCTGTACCCCTCCGGTGGGGGCGGGAGATCAAGCGGCCGGAAGTCGATAGGTATATTTGGTCAAGATGGCGGCGCGCATAACGAGGCTGAGGCCGTGGGCTCAACTCCGCAGGTAATAGGCGCGCAGTGGAGCTCCGCTTCCCGCTTTCCCGTCTGTCTCAGTGCGGTTCGGCGGCTGGGCGAAGGCGTTAACCCTCCGTTCTCTCCGCTCTTCTCTCCAGATGCGGCCTCACCGGCAGCAGGCGCTACAGCAGCGCCGGTTACCCCGGGGTGCCGCTCTCCACGCCGCTGCCCCACCTGCCCATTCCCACCTACGCCACCGTGGACGGGCACGACAAACACGAGACCCGCATCACGGTGCTGGAGAACGGCTTGCGGGTCGCCTCGCAGGACAAGTTCGGCCAATTCTGCACCGTAGGCGGTGAGTGGGGAAAGGCTCACGAGTTGTGTCAAATCTGGCCGCTACTTATTCTCCAACCCACTCACACACACAAATCAGGGTATCTGATCGTTATCGCAAATAGGATCTTGTTACCCGCCTGTTTCTTAATTAGCCACAGTGATGAGTTTTACACAAAAGTACTTAATTCGTCTCAGCAGCCTGGTCGTGCAATAGATCGAGTGACCTGGTTCTTCTGGTCCACCTTACAGTCATATCATCTGATGTACAACTTTGTCCTGGCCTTCGATATAGTCAAGATCTGTGCATAATAAAGTTTACATTTAATAAACTCCAAAAATGTGCACTTTGAGTTGACACATTTATCCTGGATCCTTATCTGCCTGTTAAGTTTACTTTATTGTCACAGTATTTATTTTATTAGTTATTGTCCATTATTATTGCCTATTAACAAGGTTTTAGCCTCTCCAGCAGCAGCAAACGGCCCTAGGCATTTTATCCTGTCAATCTATAACATTCATGCACATCACTTTGAGGATACCTTTCATTCTACTAAGAGACAGTGAGTAAAGGCTTGATTGTAATCAATCATGTATTGGCTTTCCGCTGACTGTATAGCACCCTACAAAAGCGTTTCACTGTACCTTGGTACACGTGACCATAAACTAAACTATACTGAATATTGTTGAACATAGACACGAGGAACTGCAGATGCTGGTCGGCAAAAAAGACACTGCGCTGGAAGTCAGTGGGTCAGCAGCATCTTTGGAGGATATGAACATCCTGTTGCTCAGGACCTCACTCACCTGGACCTGCCACAGAATTCAACCTCACTTTATCTTCCACCGGATCCATGCCTTCAGTCTTTATCCATGTTCTCCTGAGGTGCTGCCTGACCTGCTGAGTTACTCCAGTACTTTATCTTTTTAATTCTAATATTGCTGAATCTCGTTTAATAGCACAACCCTCTCATCCCAGACCTTGGGTATGCAAGCAAAGAATTTCATTGTGACACTGACAATAAAGTATTCAATTCAATTCCGAATCAATCATAGTACATTGATTTCAAGGTCGTATATATTACTCTTTGATTTTTTTTAAACACTACTGACAAAAATAGAAGATGCTTGGAATTCTTCGCAGGTCAGACAAGATCTGTGGAAAAACAGATGATAAAGGGTCATAAACAGATTCTCTCTCAACAGATATTTATTGACCAGCTGAGTATCTACAGCATTTCTGATTTTACATTCAGATTTTGATATGGCTCCATTACCAGTCAATGGTTGCTTGTGGCGTTTCAACCCAGTCTACTCTTGCACTTGCTTTTGTGTTTTTATTCCATCTCCAATGTTTTATTCACCCTCTCCTGTTGTACCCACTTTGATGACAGAATCTGTATCAACCCCCTTTAGGAATTCCTTCACAAAATTCTTCTATTTTACTTCTATCGGCCCTCAATTCTTGTGCTAGGGTTCAGTGTCTCTTCTTTGCCGCGTGTCCTAAGGTATTTTATGTACAAAATAAGGCTTCGGTGAGATGTTGGCTGAGAATGCTGCTTATACATGGGGTTATGTCTTTCAGTTTTAGTGAATGCTGGATCAAGGCACGAGGTAACATTTCCCAGTGGAATTTCGCACTTTTTGGAAAAGTTGGCATTTTCGGTAAATATCAATATATTTCCACATTTTATCTCAAAGCTTAATATTTGGTTCTAAGCACATTTAAAAAAAAAATGTATATATAAATACCAGAGAGGAGTGCAGACTATTGCTGTCATTCATTTCTTCACCTGGATAGAAATAATTACCAAAAGACCCAGAGATGAGATGAGGATTTTTTTTCCCTCACAAGTTGTGATCTGGTTTGCACTGCCTGAAGTGATGATGAAAGTAGATTTAATGGCTAATTCCAAACCACTGGAATTGTGAGGAAGCTGTCTCACTTACCACTTGTTAGTTGGTTGTACAGCGGTAGACTAGAATTGAATCGGGACATTCCTTGGTAATTTAGCTTCAACTGACAGCTAAGGCTAACTAACCAGTACTTATTTTGCTTTCATTACAATGCGTCTTCATATTTTGTCCCACTGACCAAAGCTCACTCATTGCCTGTGCTACCGAGAGTTTTTTCCCCTCGATTAATAGCTTTTATTTAAAAACCTTAGAAAAGGTGCAGGAGATAGTACTTTCATCATCTCGTCTTGAGTGTCTGAGGTGAAATGGGGCTTTTTAAGCTTGTAACTTGCTGTGTGTTTTATCTTCAGTCTACGGCACAGTTTGGCTCCAAAGATGAAATTCTCCGCACTCTGGAAAAGCACGGTGGGATCTGCGACTGCCAATCTTCCAGGTGAAATACAATGCAGGTGGTTGTGACCCCCACTGATTGTGTGCGCGAGTCCTGGACACGACTGCAACAAGTAACTAGACACTGGTGCAGAACATTGAGCTCACCAGACTGCATTGGTCCCAACTGATGGGTTTAAGATGCGTTTCCATTTGATTTCATAGTGCTGAGGCATTGTAGTTGGTCACAATGCCTTTTGAACTAGAGGAGGGATCAGTCAGAGCCTGCAATCTACGAGCTAAACCAACCATGGGGCTATAATTAGAGCAGGAGATTAGTGTTAGAAGTGATTAATCTTTTATATTCCAGGTTTACACATGAATTTAGTTGGGTTGATGCTCATTAGGTTCATGAGGTTAATCCCCAGAATGGTGGGACTGTCATATGAAGAAAGATTGGAAAGACAGGGCTGGTCTTCACTGGAATTTAGAAGGATGAGAGGGCATCTTATAGAAATGTATAAAATTATAAAAGGACCGGACAAGCTAGATGCAGGAAAAATGTTCCCAATGTTGGGGGAGTCCAGAACAAGGGGCCAGAGTCAAAGAATAAAGGGGAGGCCATTTAAAATTGAGATGAGAAAAATATTTTTCACCCAGAGAGTTGTGAATTTGTGGAATTCTCTGCCACAGAGGGGAGTGGAGGCCAATTCACTGGATGAATTTAAAGAGAGTTAGATAGAGCTCGAGGGGCTAGCGGAATCAAGGGGTATGGGGAGAAGGCAGGCACGGGTTACTGATTGTGGATGATGTGCCATGATCACAATGAATGAATGGTGGTGCTGGCTCGGTGCCAAATGGTCTCCTGCACCTATTTTCTATGTTTCTATATTAGACAATAATTGGATAATCTGAGATCGGAAAGAAACGGATTCCAAAGCATCCATTCAGTCCCAGAATAAGCATTTGTGTTCACTTGTGTTTCAGGGACACCACAATGTTTGCTGTGTCTGCGGAGGTGAAGGGCCTGGAAACAGTAATCAATCTTCTGGCTGATGTGGTGCTGCAGCCCAGACTCACAGGTAACATGAGGTGTGGGGGTTGCTACTTTAATCTTCTGATCAGCTTTATGAAAATACTTTAATTCCTTTTTTTTTTGTAAGTTAACTTGCAAGTCTGCAACCTTGTATGATGGAACAAAAATACAAAGTGCTGGAGTAACTCTGGAGGAGATGGATACGTGAAATTTTGGGTTGGAACCGTTCTTCAGACTGCAGTCTGAAGGGTCCCGACCCGAAACGTCGCCCATCCATGTCCTCCAGTGGAGGTGCTGTCCGACTTGCCCAGTTACTCCAGCACTTGCGTACTTTTGTAAACCAGTATCTGCAGTTCCTTGTGACTCCACTTTAAAGAATGGTCAGTACCTATGGCGTGAAATCCTGCAACTGTTTTCTGCTTTACAATGCAGTTAACCCATTGAAGTGATTCACTGGAATCTTCTCCAACACTGCTGCTCTCCTGCAGGGACTGGGTGGTGTCTGGTGGGATTGTGCTGGGGCTGCTGGTTTTCCTCCAGCCTGATGTATAGAGGTTGCCATCTCCCCAGGTGTTTCCCACTGATTTGGACACTGCAGCAAACATGTTTTTGGAAATATTGCACTCTGAGCTGTTTGACTAATCATGAATTATCCATTTGTCTAATGAGTCATTCACTTTGGTGCATGAAGACTTAATAACATGTAAAACAACCAGGCAGTGTTGTTGCCTACTCAGCTTTCAGAGATACTGGAGGCTTCATCAAGTATCTCCCAGCTCCTGAAGTCTTGCCATCATTCTCACCCAGGAAAACAGCACCTCTGATAATGCAGCTACCATTGTGTCGTACTGTTTGCCCAAAGTAAAAGGTTCCAATCTCCAAATGAACTTGACCTTTAACATCTGGCCCTGAAGCGAGAGGGCGAGTGATTTAGGTTGTTTCTCTGCATTTGGAGCCTACATTCACTGGGAATGCCAGTGTTGATATGGTTGTCAATCTTTTCTTTGCCACAGATGAGGAGCTGGAGATGACCCGAATGGCTATCCGCTTTGAGCTGGAGGACTTGCAAATGCGACCGGACCCTGAACCCCTTCTAACTGAAATGATTCATGCGGTAATGTAACTAGTCAAAGTGAGACCCTTGGGTTGGTGACTCTTGAACAGGGGGAGATCATTCAGTCATCAACTTGAATTGGAGGAGGTTATTCAGCTCCCGAGACCAATAATGTGGATATTGGGTCCACTCGACCTCTTAAGCCTGTTCTGCCTCTCAGTTAAATCGCAGCTGATTTATATTTAATACCAATTGCCCTCCTTTACTCCACAATGCTTAATAAATCAAGAAATGTGGATTTCACTGTTAAAAATTACATTTGTCCTGTAGAATCCTCTTTATTTTAGGAGGGGGTGGTGGGAGGTGGTCGTTGCCCTTTATATGAAGAGGTTGATTGTGATATTGGCCACATTGCTGTAGTTTTATTGTTACAATGCATCATTGCAGATTCACTAATTGGAAGAAATGATTTCTCTATCTGTCCAGCTAGATTGTATTAAATGTTTGAAACACTTGGATTTGTCTACAATAATTTTATCCCCAGTGTTATTGTGGTAAATCTATGTTGCGCACCATCACCACTCCCTTCCCTTCCCTCTGAGACTGGGAAAGGTGGTGCCCTGAACTGAATGCATTGAACCCAGTTGAGGTCTAACCTGAGAACTAAAATGAAGTATCACTTTGTATTTTAGTTTCCTTAAGTTAAAAGAGAATTAAAAAAATCTGAATCAGGAGGTATAAGGGAGCAGAGTGGGAAAGCTGGGGATGCAGCAGAAAGTGATGAATGTTTTCTTTGTCTCCGCAGGCAGCGTACCGGGACAACACCGTGGGGCTGCCCCGGTTCTGTCCCACCGGCAACGTAGAGAAAGTTGATCAAAAGCTGATTCACACGTTTTTGCGGAATTACTACACCCCTGATCGAATGGTGCTGGCTGGGGTTGGGGTGGATCATGACCACCTGGTGGAGTGTGCAAGGAAGTATCTCATGGGTATGATGGAGGCCTCGGGGTCAATTTTAACTTATTTACGTCGATCACTCGGCAGTGACTAAAAATATTTATCTGTATCAAAAGCCAATTTGTCACCTTCCCAAATATCACGCTTAGAATCTAACAGCACTTTTCAATAAAGTTTCAATAAAGCACTTTTTTAATCACAGAAAGCTCAAAAGTGCTCAATTTTTTTTATTAGTTATGAAGTATTGCTGTGACGTAAACTGAGAAGCCTTCTTTTGTGCAGCTAATTTACTTGCAGCAATGTGACCAGATTATATGGTAATAATGTTGAGGGCTAGATATTGGCCAGGATATTTTGGCACATTATGACTGGACAGGCTTTTTAAAGAATCTATCCAGTTGGTAGAACTCCTATGTTTTTTTTCCCCCCAGAATTCGGTTCTCATATGAAAGTTTCACTTGAACCCGCTTCCACCTTTGGCACAGTCCGTTCCACATCACAAGAAGTTACTGCCTCCAATTCTCCCCGTCTCTCCTCTGCTTCTTTTACCAATCAACGAAAGTCTGTCTTCTCTGGTACTGACTGGAGAGTCGGGAGGGGAGACATTTTAGAATTGACACTTTCAAAATATTACATAATTTTGATAATTGCTAGGACTTTTTAAGAGTTTTTGTTCTAAAGAGAAGATCCCCAGCTTTTTTTGTGTTCGACCTTCAATTATTTTTTTACTGTAGTTTGAACATCTATCAGATGGGGTAGATGTGATGCTCATTTACATCTCTTTGAAACAACCCCTCCCTCCAACAATGCAGGTGTTTAGGTTTCTGACTGGCAGGGCGTTTGAGACTAGATTTTGTCCTCAGGTTACTGGAGTGAGACTCACATAACCTTGTCGTACGGGAGGCTGAGCAACGTATACTGATTGTTCGAGCATAAACAGTGGAGGTGGGGAGAGAATTCTGGATTTTTGTGGGCTCTTGAGCCTGTTACACTCACAAACCTTTCTGTCTACCATGCTGCACAGGAGTAACCCCAGTCTGGGGGTTGGGAAAGCCCACGGATGTGGACCAGTCTGTGTCCCAGTACACCGGGGGAATCATAAAGGTGAGGCACCTCTCTTTATGCTGTGGGGAATAGTCCAAGGGGCCACATGAGAAATTCTCAGAAGATCCAGTGGGAGACCACCACTTTGTGACAGCAGCTGAACTATGTCAAGCCACTAGATGGAGATAGACATAGATACAGAGGTCTGCAGATGTTGGTTGACACGAAAGGACACAAAGTGCTGTGGTAACTCAGCGGGTCATGTAGCACCTCTGGATAACATAGAAAAATAGGTGCAGGAGCAGGTACATATGACAACACTCCCTTAAGATGTACATTGTTCTACCTCTACATATATTTATAGAACATGGGAATCTAGGAGTACAACACCACCCAGGGCACTACCATTTACTGTGAATGTCCTGCCCTCGTTTGACTTTCCAAAATGCAATACCTCGCATCAAAATGAAACTCCATTTGCCATTCCCCGGCCCAGCTGATCAAGATCCTGCTATCATTATCGATAACCATCTTCGTTGTCTACAATCTGACCCATTTTAGTGTCATCTGCAAACTTGCTAATTTGCACAAACCTACCCTGTGCATTCTCATTCAAATGGTTGATACCGATGACAAACAGCAATGGGCCCAGCACTGACCCCCGAGGCTCAACACTCATCATTATTCGGCTATTAGAAAAGAGAGTCCAGAAGGGAGGTGGTGGCTCGGAACCATAACAACAACCCTGCTGCATTGGTCTGAAGGAGCATGTTGTTGGTGCTGATTTGGCCTGGCATCCTAGTGCTTTGTGGGATAACAGAGAGGTGGGAGAATGAGACTAACACCAATAGTGTCTCTGTTTCTTCAGGTGGAAAAGGACATGACTGATGTTAGCCTGGGTCCCACTCCAATCCCTGAACTCACTCACATCATGATTGGTTTAGAAAGTTGTTCCTTCCTGGTGAGTATAAAGTCATTTTATTAGTAGAAAAAATACAGAACTGCTTTAAATTCCTCCTTTTGTGAGATCTAATGGTTAAGATGGTTCTTTCCCCATAACTCTGAATATTGATTCTCTTCCAATGCTAATCTGCATTCTGAAATGTATCCTAAAATTGCTGGTTGGCTTGTAATAACTAACTCTTAACAGCATTTGTTCTATTGGTTTTGTATCATTTATTTAAATTCTATTAACAAACTGACCCATTTTCCTCCTCCATTATTAAAACATCATGGTTTTGAACACCTTTAATACTTTGTTCCGTAGAGAACTGACTGTCCAGGTTATGATCCAGATTCCAAGAGTGAGTGACTGGAGTTAACCGTTCCTAGCACATTTCACCCATCACAGACTGATGTGGGGGTAGCTACGCCATTGAAGCAGTTAATTGTTGGAGGGAGGATAGGCAGAGGAGAGGTGTGCTTTGTGATCAGAGTGTTCAAGAAACGTTATCTGCTTGGTTCCAGGAGGAGGATTTCATTCCCTTTGCCGTGCTGAATATGATGATGGGTGGCGGGGGCTCGTTTTCAGCCGGGGGACCTGGGAAGGGCATGTTCACCAGACTCTACCTCAATGTCTTAAACAGGTTAGTCCTGGAGCCCCTTTCAATGCTCTGACCCATCCAAGCTGTAGAAGGTTCAGCACTTGATGTCAGAGATTTGGGATGGCACGGTGGAATAGCAGTAGAGCTACTGCCTTACAGTGCCAGAGACCCGGGTTCGATCCTGACTACGAGTGCCTGTCTATACGGAGGTTGTACTCTCTCCCCGTGACCTGCGTGGCTTTTCTCTGAAATCTTTGCTTTCTTCCCACACTCCAAAGATGTACAGGTTTGTAGGTTAATTGGATGGTATAACATAAAAATTGTCCCTGGTGCGTGTAGGGTAGTGTTAATGCGTGGGGATCACTGGTCGATGTGGACTCGGTGGGCCGAAGGGCCTGTTTCATGCTGTATAAAACTAAAACGTGTGCAGGGCAGAGGATTGCTCCCTGGACGTTTGCCTTTGGTAGGGAGATCAGTTCATAGGTGCTTGCATCACCTACCTGTACATTCTGCTACCCTTCCATGGAGCTCCAACATTGGCAGAAAATAGTGTGTAACAGAAGGAATTTGATTAGTACAGGCGTCAGAGGTTATGGGGAGAAGGCAGTAGAATGGGGTTAGGAGGGAGAGATAGATCAGTCATGATTGAATGACAGAGTAGCCGAATTGCCTAATTCTACTATGACCTTATAAATGCTAACAGGGTGTTGATAATGTCACAGTCTTCCTGGAATCCTCATCTCCAGCCACAGAAATCATAATTTGTCCATACAAAATAATCATCCCACTGAACTGCTTTATTCCAAAGACCGACTGTTAGTCTGTGGATTAACTTGCGTTAGTCTTGCTCATGTCATAGAGTGCCCTAAAGCAGCTTTATGAAACGTAGGCACTATTGAAAGTAAGAAACAGAATGTTCCTATGATCAACACTGAGCTTGTAACCAGATAATCCAATTTAAAGAGGTTGTTTGAGTGTTAATTATTGCCCAGTACACAAAGGAGAATTCCCCTATTTTCCTGTATCTTTAATGTCCTTTCAAGAAGGTAAAGAACATTGTGATTCAATGTTACACGTGAAGGGCACCTCTCCTGCTAGTGCATTGCTTCATCAGCTTTGTTCACTGGGCGTTAGTCTGGAATGTAGGACCTGATCTCTTGGGTGGGACACAAATCAACAGCCTTCTGACCTGGTGGTGAGTATGCTATCTATCAGCTGACTAGGAATTAAATTATGAAATCAGAGTCTATAATTCATTAATGTGTCAAGAGTCTATAGTTCCCAATTCATTAATGTGCAACAGACTAGTCGTTGCCTTCTAATGATAACATCTTTCCCACAGACACCACTGGATGTATAACGCCACTGCCTATCACCACAGCTATGAGGATACTGGGCTCTTGTGTATCCATGCCAGTGCCGATCCTAGACAGGTACCAAGGCATCATTGGATGCTTTTGATAACATCATTAATCGGTTGCTTCGTTCATTTCGATTGTACAAGCCTTTTATTTCATTGAGTCGTCTCCAGTTTGCTTTACGCGCTCATGTTTGTTTCTTGTGGTGCAGGTCAGGGAGATGGTGGAAATTATCACTCGAGAATTTATCCTGATGGCTGGCTCGGTGGGAGAGGTGAGAGCGTGTACTGGACATAACATTCTGTGAAACATCTACAGGACTATCAGTTTGACAGGGACATTGAGGAGCAAATAACCTGAGGACGTCAGTAAGAAAGTTGGAGAGGGGTGCACAGAAGTGGATAGGTTGAGGAAAACCCACATGGACGGCTCTGGCCAGCAGCGGCCTCTGCAGCCTGTCCGCGTTTTTGTTATTTTTTGTCTGTGTTTCTGTGTAGTTTTTGTTATTTTATGTTGGGGTGTGTGTGTGGGGGGATGCGGGTGGGGTGGGAAACTTTTGAATCTCTCCCTGCACTGGAGACCCGACCTTTTCTCGTCGGGTCTCAGGTGTCGTTGAGGCCGCAACGAGGAGCGGCCTCCAACGGGAAGAAGCCGGGGACTCTGGTGCCGACTTACCGTTGCCGTCGCGGAGCTGGCCGAGACCGGAGCGGGTGGAGCGGTGGAGGAGCGCTGCCGCTGCCGCTGCTGCTGCTGCCGAGTCGGAGGCTGCTACTGCGGGTCTGCGGACGGCTCGGACGACCCCGCGCGGCTCCCTGGAGGGAGACTGCTTTTCGGGGCTCCTGCAACGGCGAATTCTCCCGCCCGTGTTGCGGGGTCGAAGAGCTCCTGGAGCGGAGCCTAACACCATTGCCCCGCGCGGCTGGAACGGCCGCGGGACACTGCGAGCGCACGCCGGGGGCTCCAACACCAAGACCCGGTGTGCGACCTCGCACCACCCGGCGTGGCTTCAATGGCCGCGGGACAATTGCCATCGCCAGCCGGGGGCTTTGACTTTGACTCTGACATCAGGGGGGGGGAGAGTGCAGTGGAGAGATAAGTTTTTTTGGCCTTCCATCACAGTTATGTGATGGATGTTTATGTTAAATGTAATTATGTTGTGTCTGGGGTCTATTTGTGTGTAATGTATGGCTGCAGAAACGGCATTTCGTTTGGACCTCCAGGGGTCCAAATGACAATTAAATTGACTCTTGACAGCAGAATGTTCATCCCCAGACCGTCACACCGTTTGTTCAGTCAGTGGTATAGTTAGCTTCATAGAAATTCAAGCTACACATGAGAGGGAGACACTTCTAATGCTAATTCAAAAGGAATTAGATGTTGGATGTACTTGCTTTTAAATAAGATGTTAAATCAAGACACTTTGCTCTCGGGTTGGGTATAAAATTGCTATTTCTGGCTTAAACTTAAACCCCTGTCTCACGGTACGAGTTCATTCCAAGAGCTCTCCCGAGTTTACCCTGATTCGAACTCGGAGATTTACGGTAATGGCCACTCGTCGGTACTCGGGGCTCTCGTGGACATTTTTCATCATGTTGAAAAATCTTCTCGAGTCTTCCCGTGCTTACCTGCCGTTAGCGCTAAGAGACGTCCCCGAGCTCCGACGTACCTGCTACGTTCATTCTTCGTGCTTACGAGTTTGATTGTTTTTTTAACCCGGGAGAGCTCTTGGAATGAACTCGTACCGTGGGATAGGGCTTTTAGTGTTCTGTAACTAACCTCTGCTGTGGGTGCCTTGGGAGTATTTATGAGACCGAGGTGGAGCCGCATTCTCGATCTACTTTGAACTATTTTCCCCATGAAATTTGATGAAACAAAGGAGTTTAATTATCTCATGTGTGACTGTGTAATCCCAGCGGTTTGAAGGATAAGTGCATAAATATACTTTGGGGGCTGAAGAGCCGGAACCTCTGCTGTACCTTTCGATGACCCTTGTGATATGTCATTGCTCTATTTGTTGTCAGATGGAGCTGGAAAGAGCCAAGACCCAGTTGCAGTCAATGCTGATGATGAACCTGGAGTCTCGGCCAGTTATTTTTGAGGATGTAGGAAGGCAGGTGTTGGCAACAGGAACCCGCAAGCTCCCCCTCGAGCTCTGCAGACTCATTGGTGAGTAGATGCTGAACAAAAATCAACAAGCAACAGATTCTTCAAAATGGCGCTAGGTTTGCATGCATGATGTACTTTATTGTGTCTCTCTCCTTCTGCCCTACTTCTCCTCCTACTCCACCCACACCCGGCACTTCAACAATGGAGAATATATAGAGGGTAAGGGCATTCAACTAATTGTAACTCTGTTGCCCGATTAGCTCTCCTTTAAGGTACACAAAAATGCTGGAGAAACTCAGCGGGTGCAGCAGCATCTATGGAGCGAAGGAAATAGGCAACGTTTCGGGCCGAAACGTTGCCTATTTCCTTCGCTCCATAGATGCTGCTGCACCCGTTGAGTTTCTCCAGCATTTTTGTGTATCCTTGACTTCATTGTGTGGTTGAGGCAGTCCAGGTAAACATCTGAATGGCTGGTTAGCAACATTATTAATCAGGGGTTGGATTTTAATAATGGTTATTTAGAAATTTGTAAATTTTGCGAAACCTCTCTGCTCCCCGTAAATTCCACCTGCATTCCTTTGCCACCTACCTTGCACGACAAGAAATATCACAGCCAGCATGAAGCCCACAATGGGGGAGGTCTACGCTGATCTAACAAAACCATTTGCACACGCAGGGGAAGTGACAGCAGACGATATCAGAAGAGTCACAGCCAAGATGCTGCGTAGTAAACCAGCTGTGACAGCGCTGGGCGACCTCAGTGATCTGCCAACGTATGAACACATCCAACAAGCACTGACCAGCAAAGACGGCCGCCTGCCCCGCATTTACAGACTGTTTCGGTGAGCAGCTCCCAATTTCTGACTGAACAGAGAAGCTATTTGTATACTCCAGGTTTCTGGTAGTAGTTTATCTGTGAGCTGCTTCTGTTGAGTGAGGAGTGACTGTATGTAAATAGAGGGGAAATGGGCTTTGTTATGTGATCTGATTGATTTTATATTAAGGGTGCTGAAAATCCGTTTTAAAATAACAGCTGTGATTACTTTGTTCTGTGATGCTGCTATAGTTTGTCTACTCCTGGACTGTGGTCATTCTATCACTGCACAACGGATGTCACGTCCTGCAATATCAGTCTTTGATCTTTGACGCAAGGCGCATTTGGCTTCATCTGTATTCCCTTCCCGGGTTTCTGCTCCAAGTTGGGAAAAAGTACATAGAAAGCTGGACAACCACTTGCCCATGCCTCCCACTGCATGCTCTTCCCTTTCTCCCATACTCCATAATCCTCACTCCACCTCTGGCCACTTGCTACGTACAAGTGTTCCTCCCCTATATCAGCCACCTCTGGTTGATCTATTCCTTTCAGTACTAGAGGCAAGACAATGGGATCTGGGGCTTGCCCATGTTGCTGGTTGGAGAACTTGATCCTTGTTCCTCACATGGGCAAGGTCTAGACAACTGATGGAAACAAGAATCAATGACAGGTGCTGCGACAGAACCCCTTTGTGTTTTTGATGTGGTAAGATCAGCGGTTGCTCAATCCTCCTGGAACCAGCAACCGAGCTGAGTATTCTTAAAACACTTTCATAGACAAGTCAGCAAAATTATGTCAATGTAGTTAAACTACAAATTTAAGTGTTACAGAATTCAAGTGGGTTTGTGAGAGGATTGAGATTGCCACTCAGTGGTTCTCTGATGATCCGATGGGAGGATTCAAGCTCATCTCCTTCAGTGGTAGAGGACAGGCTGCATTGAGTGGCCTCCATTTGTGTGTCTCCTCTACTCTGTCCCTGCTGGCGTCTTGCCGCTGGGTGACCACTGAGCACAGTCTAGCCCTAAGGATGCTTTAAACGGTTGTTCATTTTTACAAACACACCCAGTGAAGCTCAAAGGTAGGCAAAAGTGCTGGTGAAACTCAGCGGGTGCAGCAGCATCTTTAGATGCTGCTGCACCCGCTGAGTTTCACCAGCACTTTTGTCTACCTTCGATTTTCCAGCATCTGCAGTTCCTTCTTAAACCCAGTGTAGCTCATTCTTGTCCTGTGTAAGTCTGTAGAGTCCCAGTTCTCCTCTGCTATTAACTCAAGAAATAATTTGGCCGCACACTAATGACGTTTGAATTACAACTCTTGGAACCACTGGTTAATAGAACCAAGAGGTGTCCAAGCCGTGTATCCTCCAGTAAAAAAAACTGTGCTCAGTGACCACTCGAACAAGAAGCTGGCAGAGTGATGCTCAGAACATACATGTAATGATATTGTTTAATAATCCTCCTAAATAAAAAAAGAAAAAGGGCTAAAATACCAGTCGGTTGTAGTCTTGTGTTCACTAATTTCTTTGGTGCCAGCTTTCCAGTAAAATAACCAAGGTTGTCATTTAAATTCAAGGCATCTCAGCAAGATTACAAAGGAATGAATCCTGGAAGATCTGCATTAGCGGGGTTAGTATTAGGGTTTGTTCTTGTTTCAGTTGGACTTTCGTTGGTGACTGGCTGCATTTGTTATCCATGAACTCAGGATATTGAGATGATATCACCTACATTATATTCTCTTGCATGTATAAGGCTTGTGTTTAAATAGCCACTTAGAATACATCTAAATCACCATGCACACTTGTCTGCCTGGGTAGCCCAGCGTCGAGCAAGGCTTCAACAAGGAGAAACTTGGAAATAACATTTTAAACAACTTTTCAAGTTCCCACATTTAGTTCATAAAAATCTGGTGTATATCAAACATTGTCAATGTGTTGTAAATACAAAAAGCCATAAAATATAAAACAAAGGTAATAATCATGGACTGATCTATGCACCACTACCACTTATTACTGGGTTGCACGGTTCCCTTGCGCACGCTGTTCTTCATCCTTCGGCATTGCACCTGAAGGCAGCTCTGTGACTGTTGCATGGGCTTCCATCCTGTGCAAGGTCAGCCCTGTGCTCGGCACCCTTTGCAATGGTGCTGCACTGTTGAGGCATCTCTCTGTTGCATTGCGACAGATTGTGCAGATTAAGAAAGGCTCCTGTTCTAGTTGTGTCAGGAGACACTGCAGATTGTGCTGTTCTTCTGGTTCAATGAACTACATTGACTCGCATTCCTGGGGAACCGTCTCTTTATTCCCTCGATGTAGATATCTCTGTCAAACTGACCGGCACACAATGGGATGCTGAAGGAGTAAAGCAGACAAGTTGAACACACTCTGAAATATTTCTGCTGCACATTTCCTAATATCCAATTTAGCTTAATACAGAACCAGTGCAAGTTCTTTATTTTTGCCCCCATTTTGGATAGTTTCACACTATAGTCCTTAGACTCTGTGTTTATCAAGGACTCAGTAAAGAAAGATGTGTGGACGTTGAACAGAAAAGAGAGCTGTCCTACAGGACCAGAAAAACATTTAGCATGGCAGGGGAGCAGAAATAAAAACAATGTCTCACTTGTCTTTTCCGGGTCGAATCTTTACTTGATAGAAGCAGTAGACAGGTCTGTGGTCCGAGGTTTTGATAGAGCTGCAGGAGCCATACTTAACCACAAGAATGTCATCTTTATGCCGATTCTTGTAAATGATTCTGTCCTGGAAGATGAGGAGAATAAGTTGCCTTTTGTTTCGATCCTCCCTCTGGTTCATTTGTAGTGATAGGAGCAGAATTAGGCCATTGGAAGGTAGACTGGAGATCCTTTCCTCACCCCCACCCACTGCTTGTTGTGTGTGCATGTTACAACCACATTCCCTACATTACAACTCTGACCGAGATTCAAAGGGACACTTTTGCTGTGAAACACAATCCTTTCAGTTCTAGAGTTCAGACTTTAGAAGACTTATCGAAGCATCTGCAGTTCCCTCACAAACCCAAATGTTCATAAGTTCTACGGGCAGAAATGGGATTGAGAGGGACAGATAGATCAGCCACGATTGAATGGCGTTGATAGGCAATCGTGGCTGGTCTATCTGTCCCTCTCAAGCCTATTCTACTGCCTTCTCCCCTTAACTTCTGACACCTTTTGAATTTTCTTGTTTTCAAACTTAGGTAGAGTTCCATTAAAAAAAAAAATGCTACCATCCTTTCAGACTTCTAATGGATGATCATAACAGCTGCATTAAAAATGTCTTATCCTCCCTCTGGTTCATTTAATACAACTCTTAAACATGCCTCTTCTGGTTATTAACTATCCTCCCCAGTGGGAAGTATTCCTAATTTTATCCAAGCTTAAACTGTTGATTTATGAGAACCTCAGATCCATTACCTTTGAATGTTTTCTGCTTCAAGAACAATTTTAGCTTTGTGCAGGGGCTCAGCTAATCAGAAGAATAAACGAGCGGGAAGACAGGTTAAAGAAGGGACAGCCACAGCCAGAGATTCTCACAGAAATAAAACAAACTCCTTCCACTGATTCCTTACCGTGTAAGAGGGAGTCCTTTTCTTGGAACTACTGTCGTATACATCACATCCAACGTCAAATTTGTAGGTGGGTGGAAAACATATTTCAGCTTCTTTGAAGCCTTTGAAAACAGACCCTGAGGAATAAGGAAAGATCAGTGAGCTTTAATGATGTTTTCAACTTGGTACATAGGATGTGAACTGAAAAGTGCTACTGTCACATCATCAGCGAGCACATTCCCTCACTGCATACACCACAGACGGGCGAGGTTCCAATTACTAATTGCTCTGAACTTTATACTGTAGTGAATTAGTGCCCATGGAACATATCACACTGAGTTTGTGCAAAGGAAACAAGTACTCTTAGAGAGTCAGTGCTCTGTCACCTGCACCCCATCAGGTCTAGATGCCTTAAAATCCACAGCCTAGATGGGCCCTCACCCTGCTGCCCACCCCAAGTTGATGGAAGGTTGACAATTCATCCTACCCTCCTGTAGTTTCCTGGTTAACTCGTCATAGTGTAAAATGGAGCAGAGGTTTTCCTGGCTGTTGCTGTCCAGGAGCTCGTCGATCACTGCTCGCTTCACATCCAGCCGAAAGTTGAAGTCACCAAACCAGAAAACATTGTCAAACCGAGAGGTCACATCATCTACAGGAATGGGGAAATAAAAAAGAGAAAATGCTTTACTCCTAGTTATATCAAATTATGAAACTGTCGCAGGCCATGTCAGCCTGGTTCAGTGGCAACACACCAGATGTTCACCTGTACACTGCAACGCTCACAGGGCCTTGTTATTAATGGACTCTGGCGGGAAGCTTCAAGGACATGGAGGGCTTTAGATGTGAGGGGTGGACTGAGAAGGTAGGTCTTTTAGTTACGAAGTAACTCACATTGAAGCTTTTTATCTGCACTGGATCATGAGCTCATTATATAAGGTCATAAGTGATAGGAGCAGAATTAGGCCATTCAGCCCTTCAAGTCTACTCCACCATTCAATCCCTCCTAACCCCATTCTCCTGCCTTATACCTATAACCTCTTGACACCCGTACTAATCAAGAATCTTTCTCTCTGCCTTAATAATATCCATTGATTTGGCCTCCACAGATTCGCCACCCTCTGAAGAAAGACATTTCTCCTCATCTCCTTCCTAAAGGAACGTCCTTGTTGGAGTCAGGCCCTGCGGCCCAACTACCATTAAGCACTAGAAAAATGGAATGTGCTGGCAGAACTCAGCAGGTCAGGCAGCATCTGTGGATGAAATAGACAGGTGCCGTTTCAGGGGACCTCCGATCAGTCTGCTGAAACACATATCCATTCCCCCCACAGATGCTGCCTGACCTGAGTTCCTCCAGCACTTTTTGTTTTGTTGAAGATTCCACACCTGCAGTTCTTTTAATATCAATTTATAACTAAGTTTACTCTAATGCCATTTTATTCTCCCCACACTTCTATCGACTCTCCTCCAGACTTGGCACCCACCTAAATGTTAGAGGAGATTTATAGTGATCAATTGACTTACCAAACTGCACATTTTTGAGATGTGGATGGGAACTGGAACACCCAGAGGAAACAACTTTCAAACTCCACATAGACAGCATTGTAGGTCAGGATTGAACCCAGGTCACCAAGTTTTGAAGTTGGAGCACTGCTAACTCCGCTGTTATGCCACCCCATTGTTCTATATAACATCTCCCATCAGATAACACCAGAACTGAGAGAGTATATACGTCAAGGAGGGCTCGACCCGAAACGTCACCCATTCCTTCTCTCCAGAGATGCTGCCTGTCTTGCTGAGTTACTCCAGCATTTTGTGTCTACCTGTGATTTAAACCAGCATCTGCAGTTTTTTCCTACACAAGAAAGATTAAATATTCTGCAGTGATCCAATCAACATTTTTCCCCCAATGATGATGGATCAATACGTCAGTCATGATATACAAGTTTTTTAATCTATGGTGGTCATAAATACAAGATAGGATTAATATAACAAGCAAGGATCTCAGGAGAAACTTCTATCTGATAATGAATGTGGGACTTCTTACCAATTGAAATCGTTGAAATTAAAAAAAAAAAAAATCTATTAAGGGGTACCTGGAAAGTATAAGCTTGAGTTTAGTTTATTGTCACAGGTACAGTGAAAAGCTTTTCTCGCCTGCTAACCAGTCAGCGGAAAGACAATGCATGATTACAATAGAGCCATTCATACCATGAATAACTTTTAATGTAAGATAACGGCAGTAAAGTCTGATCAAAGATGGTACGAAGGTCTCCAATGAGGTAGACAGTAGTTCAGGACTGCTCTCTAGTTGTGGTAGGATGGTTCAGTTGCCTGATAACAGCTGGGAAGAAACTGTCTGTGAATCTGGAATAAGTGGATTATGTTGCTGAAAGGGTGAGGAGAAGAGTGGGAGAAGGCCATCTATATGTTTGTTGGTTCGGGTGGTCAGTTTTGACACTATTTTGTACACAAGACCCAGCTGGCTTTATTGCTGCACTCGGCAAATCGCACATTGTTCAAAATACCAGTACTCACTTGGGTTAGATCTGTACTGATTGGTGTTGGGAATGATTCTTGGCAGTCCAAGGGATTCTATTGTTTTAGTGTAGTCCAGCATCCGCTCAAAAATCTTCCCCGGCCCAGCTGAGGGAATAGAGAGATAAATTCTAATGAGGATACATTTTACTGATACTTCTCCAGAACATCACCAAATCATACTTCACTTGCACCGTGTCACTGTCCCCTTGATTCAGAATACAGCAGCATTTTTAATACGTCAAATAGGTTTAAAACAGTGAAAATTGAATAACCATTGGGTAGCAGCCTTACCCAAGAAGATTGAGATTTTTAGACATGTGGGATCATAATCTAGGCAAATGCTTCCTAGCAACGCTAGACAAATGCCCACATAGCGGGCCCTCTGGATAGTCCGAGCTGTTGTCTTTTGGATGCTTTATTAAACAGACCAATGCCTTCAAGCTGGGAAAATCAGTCCAAATTAATTGAATTCAAATGGGCACAGCACTAAGCATACCTAAAACTGAGGTGCCAACCCAGTGATATAACATGCTGCAAAAACCAGTCATACACAGATCTCAAAACCAACATAATAGATTGTAATCCTAGCACAGAGTTGTGAAAGGTGATGGGTCAATTAAATAGCTAAAAAGACAGTTCCAAGATGATCTTCATCCTCGACACGCGAATGCTAAAGACCAGGCTGAAGTATTAGCAAACGTGTTCAGTAGGAAGTGCCAAGTGGCTGAATCAGCTCATCATATGACGAGAGACTATGGACAGGAAAGGTTGAGGGATATGGGCCAAACATGAGCAAATAGGACTAGCTTAGATGAGACATCTAGGCCAACATGGACAAGGTAGTCCAAAGGGCCAGTTCCCATGTCATCTGACTCTATGATTGATCCATGATCTAGAGTGCATCTTCCTATATCTGCAACTGATTCTGCAAAACTTACAGGTGAAATGAGAAGTAATGAAGAGGAAGGATGTCCCAAAAAAAGTGAATGAGATCCCCACAGCTCCTTTCGTCTTGACCTGGGAGATGATGCGAGTTGTCACAGATGCTTGTTCCACCTCTGAGGGAAGAACAAATAGACACATAACGTAAACCTTCAAAACTGATGATCCAGATATTCCAGCCCACACAGAACCAGATCAGTTCTTAAATATCAGGTTGTCCCAACCTGCACAAGCAAAACAGCTTGACACCTGAGAATCTACACTGTATCTAACCCAAACTTTACCTCTCTTAGGAATGATCGATCGATTAAGAGGAGTGAGCTCTACTCAGTACATAACTGGTGCTATAGCTGATCTGAGTGTCTGAAGTAAGAGTACTCAAGCTTCTGGGCCTGGAGGTATGATTCAAGGTCAGAATAGAAAATGAGCGACAATATTTAATGACATTTCTGAATGTTTGGCACGTTGATATATAAAGGCACACATGCAGTGATGTTAAACTGTACAATGCTTGTCTGGCATCATGTGCAACATTCCACTGCACAGACAAGGCCTATCCCATCACTGAAGCAAGTCTCAGCTTGAGAGTTAAAGTCTGCTTCAGCTTAAAGGAGTTGACTCTATGTGGGCCATTTTCATTTTCCCCTGCCCTCAACCCTAGTTGCTGAAGTCCTCTGATGTCCCATCATCTGCCCAACCTGTGCTCCCTTACCCGACCAAACAATGAATGACCTGTCTGATCATTCCACCAATCCTCCCACCCCAGGCCAAATTCTCTCCCTCACCGAACACCGATCTCCTACCCGGCACAATCCTTTTCAAGAGAGAGTTAGATTTAGCTCTTAGGGCTGAAGGAATCAAGGGATATGGGGAAAAAGCAGGTACTGGGTACTGATTTTAGATCAGCCATGATCATATTGAATGGTGGTGCTGGCTCGAAGGGCTGAATGGCCTCCTCCTGCAGCTATGTTTCTATGTTCCCCTGACCTAGACCATGCAATCTGCATGGGATAAACAGAATGAAATAGATGTAATTCTTCAGGTCAAAGACCTTTCATCTGATTTTGTTTGGGCACAATCTGTTGAGTATTGTCAGCTTTTTCACATTTAATTCAGATTTTCAGAATTTCATATTTAATTCAGACCGGCATGGTGACACAGCGGTCGAGTTACTGCCTTACGGCGCCGGAGTCCTGGGTTCGATCCTGTCTGCACGGAGTTTGTATTTTCTCCCCATGACCGTGTGGGTTTACTCTGAGATCTTTGATTTCCTCCTACACTCCAAAGACGTACATGTTTGTAGGTTGATTGGCTTGGTATAAATGTAAACCGTCCCTAGTGTGCGGCCGAAGGGCCTGTTTCCTAAACTTATCTCAAAACTAATCGTAATTTTAAGCACCCATTGTACTCTGCTTTAAAATGTTGTTGACGAAGGAACTGTCTTTCAGTTCTCAGCACTCACCTGAACAGAACCAGATGAGGTCTCTCCTGATGAACACGGATAGTTGCAGCACTCCATGTGATGCTGAGCACAGCAATACAAAGTAAGGCCCCAAGATCATCTGCAGGCGGATCTCCCACTCTCTCCTTTGCAAAGGGGGGTGGGGGAAGGGGAGGGAATGAAATTAGGTCATTCAAGGCATGATCCTGGAAGGTGTCTGCTAAGACATTAAAAAAAATACAGAAACGTGGCTGTTAACACCACCCCTGGGTCTATCGGACGACCCACTCCAGAGACCCATTCTCTCTTGGAATAGAATCCTGAGTTTGAACACCCTTTTCCATCCCATGATCAGAATCTGCCTAAATAGTTGGTCTCAGGCCATGGAGGGAGAGCAATTAACTAGTACCTTCAGGGTTGAAGGTAGTCTAGACAAGACAAAGAGAGCACCTGTGTTCAAGAAGGAACTGCAGATGCTGGAAGATCGAAGGTACACAAAAATGCTGGAGAAACTCAGCGGGTGCAGCAGCATCTATGGAGCGAAGGAAATAGGCGACGTTTCGGGCCAAAACCCTTCTTCAGACTGATGGGGGGTGGGGGGGGAGAAGGAAGGAAAAAGGAAGGGGAGAAGGAAGGAAAAAGGGAGGAGGAGGAGCCCGAGGGCGGGGGGGATGGGAGGAGACAACTCGAGGGTTAAGGAAGGGGAGGAGACAGCAAGGGCTAGCAAAACTGGGAGAATTTGAAACTGGAAAAATCAGAGCACCTGATTTGATGCTGCACCAGTTTGGGATGAGAGAAGTATATTTTGGGACATTTTTTTTTTTTTTGGAGGGGTTTGGAGGCAAGGGGAGGGTACAAGAGGAACTGATTGAGAACCTGCAAGACACTGGATAATGCCGTGATATTCTGCTGCTATTACTTGTCTGGGATTCCTTCCTGAGTACCGATGACATACAGGTCATGTATGGATTGAGAGTCGGAGGGCAGCAGCAGATCCTCCAGTGAATCCGGAAACTCCTGGGAAAGAGTGGAAACAGCACCGGTTAGAACAGGCTTGCTTCCATCCACCGTGATCGGCGGGAAGAAGAAAAACCTTTCGTTAGCACAGTGCAATGATTTTACCTTCAGACATCCCAAAAGTACTTTGCAGGGAGTTAAATATTATTTTACTTAGATTCATCCAGCATGGAAACAGGCCCTTCTGCCCACATTGCCCATGCCGACTAAAACGGCCAATCCAAACTGGTCCCATTTACAGCCAGCTACCCTATATCCCTTTAAATCTTTATGAAGGAACTGCAGATGCTGGAAAATCGAAGGTAGACAAAAGTGCTGGAGAAACTCAGCGGTTGCAGCAGCATCTATGGAGCGAAGGAAACAGGCAACGTTTCAGGCCGAAACCTTGCTTGTTTCCTTCACTCCATAGATGCTGCTGCACCCGCTGAGTTTCTCCAGCACTTTTGTCTACCTCCCTATAAATCTTTCCTATCTAAACCTTTTCTAGTGCTTATTTTATTATTTAATGTGTGCATATGCTCTCCATCTGGTAGAGGTGGCACTGAAATGCATTCAGGACCAGATCTCCAACTGGTTTACTTATTCCTGATTATAACGGGCAGCTGTGACCAAGTTGCTCGGCTCTTAACACATGGCAATTTAAATGGCTTGTCCACATAAAGCAGAGAGATCACGCTGGGCGTACCAAACCTAAACATAAAAGAGGCCAGGTGACTTGGTATTGATGCTGCTATTCTATATTCCTCTTCATGGAGGTTTTGTCTTTGTTCTGTTTCCTATGGTTAGTTGCTCACCTTCTTGCCTTGCGTGTTCCAGGTGGCAATATACACTTGTATCATTTTGTTAGGAAAATAACGCTGCAATTCACTGGCTCCCAAAAGTGATCCGCCGGCCAGGAGATTACTGTCCATGTAACTCCTGTCGAGACACAGAGGCAGATGTTACAGTGCAGGCATGGTATAACAGTCACTAGAACTCGCTATGTTCTTAGCTAGCAGTCTTTTCTGCACACCATTTGCCCTGCCATATCATTATCTTCATCTACCTTACACTTTGATCCCAGAGCAGTGCAGTCTATCAGTTGCATCGTGCCTTTCTTCTGCGACTGTGTATAAAGCCCAAACATAGAAAAAGGCATGGAGGCAACGAATGAAAAGCTCTACGTTGTGGCGGACCTGGAACTCGTTGAGGTGAGGGCGGAGGGGAATGAAGGAGAGGCCTCTGTTGAGGACAGACCATTCCGTATCAGAAAGGGGGCGTCAGGGGAGGATAGTGAAGACACGACAAGAGTGGGGGTTGGGGTCAGAGGAGGGCGGGAGCGAGATCTGTTGGGGGGGGGGGGGGGGATGGTGGGTTGGTTTTCAGAGGAGCGGGGCGTGTGGGGGGGGGGTGTAGTCGTAACGTAACTGGTTAAAAAGGGGGGAAGAGGAAGACCCCATCACTACTGAGGTTCCCTGTAGGAGGGGGAGGGGGGGGAGCAATAGGGCCCAGCAAAGTCAGGCCACGTGGTGCTGGAGTCTGCATTGTGGAGGCTGTGAGCCTGGAACTCTGGCGAGGCCCGCTGGTGGGCGGCCTCAGTGGCCCCGGGGAGACGGTGAGAGTCGGCAACCGCGGCAGTTTCGGTGGTCCGGGCCTGGGTTCGGCCGGGAAGGCGGTGAAGGTCAGAGAGGCGGTGGATGTTGGTGCCGCTCCTTGTGGTGGCAATCTCGGCCTCGTGGCTTGTCGGCCAGTCCAGCGGTGGAGCCCCAGGAGCGGGCGGTCGAGTCGAGGAGTGTCGGTGGAGGGAGTGGTCTGGAGGCGGGCAAGCGTGATCCTTGGCAGAGTCGAGGTTAGCGAGGAAGCGTTTGTTTTAGGCGTGGATTAGCCATTGAATGAAGTACGGTTGGGGTCCATTGCAGTTGTGGGTGAGTGAGGCTCGGAGCAGCGGGAGAGTCAGAGCGAGGGCCTGCATCAGCAAAGTCACTTTCAGTACCTGGATCAAAAAAACCCTGGTTTGTGCAGACATGATTCTACTTCCTCATAACTGTATATTATTTTGATCAGGACAAGCCTATAGGCCTTCTATGGTTTGGAGGGGAGGAGGGGGGGGGGGGTGCAGAGGGTGGAATGGGCCGATGAGAGTAGGGGCCCTGATGGTGATTAAGGAGTCCCACAGGACTCATTGGGACATGATGAGCCAGTCTTAAAGCAAGGAAGTAATGCTGAGGCTTGTAAGGTGCTGGTGAAGCCACATTTGGAATATTGTGAGCCGTTTTGGACGCCATAATTGAAGAAGGATGTGCTGGCGTTGAGGTGTTTAACATAGAAAGTATGTGTAGGAGTAGGCCATTCGGCCCTTCGATCCAGCATCGCCATTCAATATGATCATGCCTGATCATCCCCAATCAACAACCCATGCCTGCCTTATCCCCATATCCTTTGATTCCACTAGCCCCTAGAGCTCTATTTAATTCTCTCTTAAATCCATCCAGTGACTTGGCCTCCACTGCCCTCTGTGGCAGAGAATTCCACATATTCACAACTCTCTGGGTGAATAAGTTTTTTCTCACCTCAGTCTTAAATGGCCTCCCGTTTATTCTAAGACTGCGGCTCCTGGTTCTGGACTCGCCCAAAATTGGGAACATGTTTCCTGCATCTCGCTTGTCCAGTCCTTTTATAATTTTATATGTTTCTATAAGATCCCCCCTCATCCTTCTAAAGTCCAGTGAATACATGCCTAGTATTTTCAATCTTTCCTCATATGACAGTCCCGCCATCGCAGGGATCAATCAGCTGCACTGCCTCAATCACAAGGATGTCCTTCCTCAAATTAGGAGACCAAAACTGTACACAATACTCCAGATGTGGCCTTACCAGAGCCCTATACAACAGCAGAAGAACCTCTTTACTCCATTACTGAAATCCTCTGGTTATGAAGGCCAACATTCCATTAGCTTTCTTCACTGCCTGCTGTACCTGCACGCCAACTTTCACTGCACCTCCCCCAGACCTAACCCCATTGAGATAATAATCTGCCCCCTTGTTTTTGCTGCCAAAATGGATAACCTCACATTTATCTATATTATACTGCATCTGCCCACTCACTAAACCTGTCCAGATCACCCTGCAACCTCCTAACATCATCCTCTTCACAGTGCCACCCAGCTTTGTGTCATGTTCACACTCCACCCAGCTTTGTGTCCAAACATCCAGTGAATTGGCCTCCACTGCCTGTGGCAGAGAATTCCACAGATTCATAACTCTCTGGGTGAAAACGTTTTTTCCTCATCTCAGTCCTAAATAGCCTACTCCTTATTCATAAATTGTAACCCCTGGTTCTGGACTCCCCCAACATCGGGACCATTTTTCCTGCATCTGCCCTGTCCAATCCTCTTAAGAATTTTATATGTTTCTATAAGATCCCCTCTCACCCTTCTAAATTCCAGCAAATACAAGCCCAGTCGACTCATTCTTTCATCATATGTCAGTCCCCCCAAATATTTGTTTAGTTTTTAGTTTAAAGATACAGCATGGAAACAAGCCCTTTGGCTCACCGAGTCTGCACCGACCAATGATCACCCATACACTATTTCTATATGATCCCAGTTTTGCTTCCTACACACTTGGGGGCAATTTACAGAAGCCAATTAATCTACAAACATGCATGTCTTTGGCATGTGGGATGAAACCGGAGCACCCGGAGAAAACACAAGGTCACAGGGAAAACATACAAATTGTATACAGACTACACCCGTAGTCAGGATCGAACCCGTTTCTCTGGCGCTGTAAGGCAACAGCTCTACCGCTGATCCACTGTGCCAAGATGGTCCAGAGGAGTTTTACGAGAATGACCCAGGAGATGATTGGATTAACATGTGAGGATTTTTTGATGTATCCAGGCCTGTACTCAATGGAGTTTTGAAGGATGAGGGGAGGGGTCTTATTGAAACCTACTGGATAATGAAAGGCCCAGAGTGGACGTGGAAAGGATGTTTCCAGTAATGGGAGAGTTTAGAGACACAGCCTGAGAAGAAAAAGACGTGCCTTCACAATGGAGATGAGGAAGAATTTCTTTAGCCAGAGATTCATTGCCACAGATGGCTATGGAGGCCAAGACATTGGGTATTTAAGAAGCAGAGATTGATTAAGAGATAAATCAGGATATTGCCAGGATGGAGAGTAGATGCAATATTTTACCCATAGTAGGGGAATCAACAACCAGAGGACATAGGTTGAAGGGAAGAGGGGAAAGATTTAATAGGAATCTGAGGGGCAACATTTTCCACACAAACGGTGGTGGGTATATGGAATGAGCTGCTGAAAGAGGTAGTTGAGGCAGAAACGATACCAACATTTAAAAGACATTTGCACAGGTATGTGCAGAGAAAAGTTTAAGGGGATTTGGGCCAAAAGCAAGCAGGAGGGACTAGTGCAGATGTGACATCTTGTGCAGATGTGGTCCAAAGGGCCTGTTTCCATGTTGTATGACTCTATGAATGCGTTTGAGAGGGAAAAATAGATGAGCCATGATTGAATGGTGGAGTAGACTCGATGGGCCAAATGGCTAAATTTTGCTCCTATGTCTTATGGTCAAATGACAGAGCACCAGCAAAATTGTAGAATGAAATTACACTATAAACGGAAGTCCAGAAGTAAACTGAATGCACAGTTAACCAAGAAATATTAATGCCAATTTATAGACAGCAAACTCCCACCATGAGCACCTTATCTTAGAGAGTAAACATTGCTGACAACACTGGGGAGAACTTCCCTCTTCCTGTCAAGTTTCCTCTGGGTTTTTTACGACCATCTCCCAAGATAAACCATGCATGCACCAGTCTAACTACGCTATAACGATAAAATGGCGTAGCAGTGTTGCAGTCCTCTGCCCAGGTGGATAAACCTAGGTCTTGGGAACTCAAGTCGCTGCAGCGTGACGCAAGCCTCCAAGGTGAGAATGTAACCAATGAAGCTAAAGTGGACACCTTGAATTCTACAGACAATTTGCAGGGGATTTAATGCAAAATAATTTGCAAACTTGCCCACCTTAGTTGTGAAGATATTCGTACCTGCTCCGAAGATCCTCTGAAAGGATGGGAACCATGACACTGCTTGAAGAAGTCATGGAAATAGAGGATTGACTGTCCTCGGTGCCTTGAGATGGGCTAAGAAAATGGTTTTGCTGGTGTGACTGCACCTTCCCAGCTGCTTGAATGTAATCCACATAATCCAGGTCGATGCGATTACTGGTCCTTAGTGCTGACGACTCTATATTTACAGCAATGGGAGGGAGCAGCTTGGTGTGCACCACTGGGGGCAGCTTCCTCCTGCCCGATGGCACTGGTTTATCAATGGCAGGTCCTTTGGGCTCCAGGTGGGGAGGGCTGTTCCAGAACTCTGTCATGCTGACGGCTGATCTGCGGATCTCACAATCTCGCAGGCTGCTGCTGCTGCTGCTGCTGCTGCTGCTACCTCGAGACAAGAGCATCTGGGAAGCCGCTGCAGACCTCCTCTTGAGACCCAGCAAGGGGGAGCCCGAGAAATCTCCGTAGTGGGAGCCGCACGATGAGTCGGTGTCGACTGGTTCCGAAGAGCTCTCCTGGCTGCTCCTGACCTTTGCTCTCCGGTTGACCTTCATGCTCTCCAGCGAGTGCAGGCGGAGCAGCCGGCTCTGCCGCGGAGGCTTCGGTTTCACCGGTGGTCGTGGGATTAAAGGCACCTCCAGTCCTTGCACCCCATGGCCCAACTCTTCCGAAGGGTATATCGCAGTGTCACCAAGGAATGGGGTGGATCCCTCCATGTCCTCTGGACAAACTCTGCTGTCCAACTCAGCGATCAGGTTTGAGGTGCCGTGCACCAGCAGTTCCATCTGGTCACTCATTTTCACATAACAGTGAGACTTTCTACCAAGCAAAGTGTGTGCAGTTGGGAACCACCTGATATTAATGCCTCTCCCAGGTTAGAAAAACACTTAGAGGTGCTCTGTTCCCACCGTCTGTGATCCTCTGTGCAGACTGCCACATCCTATGATTTGTGTGGAGGGACCAGGCGAGATCAACAGCTTAAACAGGTGCAGTAGTGGAGTCCTGATTGGTTTCCAGAGGTTCCAGGGACGCCACACAACAGCACCTAACGTAAAACAAACAGAACTGAGGACATTTGGAATGAATGGTATTACATTTATTTATGTAATGTCTTTAAAAAAAGACCTTCTAACTCAGAAGTGAGAGCAATGAACCCCAACTTCCATTTTGGTGATGGGCAAAGGATCCCAGGACATTTCGCAGAGGGAACACATGCCCATTGCTTGTGCAAATAAACGTGAAGAATGGGCATTAGATCAATAATGTAGATTTGATCGAGAGAAATTTTAATCTTTGTAAGTATAAAAATCAGAAACCGAGTCAAGAATGGACAAAAGATATAGCAAGCAGATTCAGTTAAATCTCCCAAAAGCGACCTTGGCGGATGAAACTCAGTGTTCTGTCACCAGTTGGTGCTGGTCGCGTGTAATACTGTGCTCCACCTTCTGTTGCCATCCACTGGGAGAGTGTAACCAAGGGCTTCCCTCCTCTCACCTCACCAAATGGCCCAACCCACGGTCTCACTGTACAAGTGTGCGTAGCGGTGCCACTTCCAACTCCCAGACGCACCTTTCTCGCGTCGGTCCAGCATCGCCGGAGTAGACATGAATGAATGATTTCACGAGGAGGCGCCCATCTGGGTGGGTTATTATGTATTGCCATGAAAGTCACCAGTGTGCCCTGTTTCTCGGGTGAACCGTTTCAGGATCTGTTGAGGAAAAAAACAACTAGAAAGTGTGCAGAGCAAAGTGACTGGGGGCGAGGGACTTCAATGTGAAAACATGAAAGAACCTGGAAATGTTCACCTTGGCACAAAGGAGGGAAAAGACCGTTGAAAAAGAGGTGTTCAAAATCATGAAGGGGTTTGACAGGGTAAATAAGGAGGAGCAACTTCCATTGGTAGGAGAGTTACGAGTCAGAAAGTAGAAGAGGGGATTCAGTTATCATCTTATGGCACTGCCTGTAAGCCTGGTGGTACCACATTCAGATGGATACTTGTGGGGAACAATTTGCAGGACATGGCAGAGCAGAGGGTTGTAGGGAAAACTGGATAACTGGCACGAGCCATAATGGGCTGAATCACTTCCTTCCTTGCTATCATTAGAATTTTTAGAAAAAAACATTTATAGATAAAACTGCCATTTACACAGGACTTTTCACAATATCCACATTCCATATGTACGTTTTATTTCCAATTTCAGGTAACTCACAGCCCCTGTGTCCTGTTCTCTCTTCCCATCCACCCTGATCCTTTCACGCACATCTGGTCCTTCCCAGCTCCCTATTACTCCATTTATTTCCCATCCTCCACACCCACTTCATCTGACAATCACCCACACACCCCTCCCACCCTGCATAATGAAAGATGAAAATAGTTGACCAAAAGCTTGCTCTAAAATCTGAATGCAGAGAGATTTGGAAAGGAACTTCCAGAACTCGGGGTTAGGAACATGGAAAGCCCATTGTGGAGCATATAAAACTGGGGACATGCATAAACTGGGTAACAGAGGTAATATCAGAGCTTCAGTCAGATCTCATATCCTCAAGTCTCTCTATCTTGAGTTGCTTAAGAGGCGAGAGGCACTTTTTTGGCATATGCTTTTGCCTTCAGGCTTGGTGCAACATTTAATATATTCTTGTACATGGGAAAGAATGAGTCACTGAAAGCCTTTGAAGACTAAATAATTCTGTAACAACTGTGTCCCCGGGAACCAGATTTGATCAACAAACACAGTAGTATTGAGTGATAAGGAGCTGGTATGAGTTGGGGTATAGGCACCCAAGTTTTGGATGAGCTGAGGGTGGATGATTAGAGCCTAACCAGGAGACAGACTTGGACCCATTTCAGTTCTATACGCCTCAGGGCTACATCAGCTTAGCGATTTATCGTCAAGAAATCAGGCTTGGTCCTATTTACATGTGACCTCCTCAAACTCCCCCTCACCTGCATCTACCCGAGACCTCCCTTAACCTGCATCCACAACAGACCTCCCTCACCTGTATCTACCGCAGATCTCCCCCTTATTCACCTCAAATCCCTTCTCACCCGCCACATTCCAGACGCTGTCCCGCCCCCGCCTCTTTTCCAGCTTTCTCTTCCCTACTACATTCAGTCTGAAGAGGGGTCCCGACCCGAACAGTCGCCTATGTCTGTCAGTCAGTCTGTCTGCCTATCCCCACACCACAGACGCTGCCTGACCCGCTTGACTCCACCGCTCTCTCTCCTGCGGCTGCCCAGGCTGGTGTCATGTCCCCCGCGGAGGGAGGCTGGCCTCAGCCCCGGGAGAAGTGCGTCGCCTTGCGGCAGTAGCTGAGGGAGTGAGGGAGGGAGGGTTGGGAGCAGCCGGAGAGGGGGAGCGGGACTCGACCGACGGGTAAACACTTTAATCCGCGCTTCCCACCCCACCTACCTCACTCACACACACACACTCCGGCCCCGCTCCCCCACCTACCTCACTCACTCACACGCCGGCCCAGCTCCCCGCGCTGCCTCCCTCACTCACACTCCGGCCCCGCTCCCCCACCTACCTCACTCACTCACTCACACACACTCCGGCCCCGCTCCCCCACCTACCTCACTCACTCACTCACACACACAGAGTGATGCTCTCTCTCACTCACTCACACACAGAGTGATGCTCACCTACCTCACTCACTCACTCACACACACTCCGGCCCCGCTCCCCCACCTACCTCACTCACTCACTCACACTCCGGCCCCCGCTCCCCCACCTACCTCACTCACTCTCACACACACACTCCGGCCCCGCTCCCGCGCTGCCTCCCTCACACACACACGCCGGCCCCGCTCCCCCACCTACCTCACTCACTCACTCACACACACTCCGGCCCCGCTCCCCCACCTACCTCACCCACTCACTCACACTCCGGCCCCGCTCCCCGCGCTGCCTCTCCGCTCCCGACAGTCGGAGCCAAAGATCTTATAGCGGAGCTCTAAGATCTTTGGTCGGAGCCATGAAACAAGCTGCGGCCCCTAGCAACACGGTGCGGCGCGGGGCATGGCGGGCACGTGGAGGACCGGCCCGGAGGACAGCGGCGCTCGGTGGCTGCGTGGTGCATTCCGGGATACTGGAGGACCCAGGGCAGCCCAGGGCGGTCAGTCAAGTCAAGTTTATTTGTCACATACACATACGAGATGTGCAGTGAAATGAAAGTGGCAATGCTCGCGGACTTTTGTGCAAAAGACAAACAACAAAACAACCAAACAAATTATAAACACAATCATAACACACATATTCTTTTATTCTGTTATTTTTGAGGTTTATCAGTGAGAATCTGGAGCAAAGAGCCCCTCTATAATCTTTGATCTGGAGTGTGAAGAGGGGGCTCCACCCGAAACATTCCTTTCCACTATTGGCCACATCTTCCTCCCCCCCCTCCCCCTCCAGTTTAAATTCCATTTGGAATATTTTGGAGGACCAAGAAACAAGAACCCTTTCTGCTTGCCGCAGAGACCGTTCCCTCTGCAACTCCCTGGTCAACTCGTCCCTTCCCACCTAAACCACCCCCTCCCCAGGTACTTTCCCCTGCAAATGCAGGAGATGCTCCACCTGTCCCTTTAACTGCCCCCTCGACTCCATCCTGGGATCCCCACTGTCTTTCCAGGTGAGGCAGAGGTTCACTTGCACCTCCTCCAACCTCATCTGCTGTATCCGCTGTTCCAGGTGTCAACTTCTTCTGTACATCGGCACTGGGCGATCGTTTCGCTGAACAACTCCACTCAGTCCACCTTAACCTACCTGATATCCCGGTTGCTCAGCACTTCAACTCCCCCTCCCAATTTGACCTTTCTGCCCTGTCCTCCATTGTCAGAGTGAGGCCCAGCACAAATTGGAGGAACAGCACCTCATATTTTGCTTGGGTAGCTTACACGCCAACGGTATGAACATTGACTTATCTAACTTCAAATAGCCCTAGCTTTCCCTCTCTCCATCCCCTCCCCCTTCCCAGTTCTCCCACCAGACTTACTGTCTGACTACATTCTATCTGTCTTCCCCACTCCCCTGGCATCAGGTCTTCAGCAGGGTCTCGACCCGAACCGTCACCCATTCCTTCTCTCCAGACATGGTGCCTGTCCCGCTGAGTTACTCCAGCATTTTGTGTCCTTGTCTACAGCAAGAAGCCTTGTTTTGTATGCTATCCAATTAGATCAGATAATACTCTACATAAATACAATCAAGCCTAACTCAAGTACAATAGGTATAACAAAGGGGAAGATAGTTATAGTTCTCAGGATTGTAGCACAACAGTTCCAGCGAAAATGTCCAATGTCCACTACTTGATAAAGATGAATCGGACAGTAAATTAGGGTACGTATTTGAGCCCTCCATTAAGGTTCATTGCACCAGTGTGTCTCCTGCCCATTCGAATACAGGAAACCCTCACAAAGCCTTGCCATTGATTGGAAGCACTGAGCTGTCGTCACAGACTGCAGCCCAACAGGATCACTGGAATAAATGCTGTCCTGCAATCATCTCAGATGAATGAGACCAGATGAGGTATGACCTGCACAGACCGATCACAACAGGGTGATCTGCAAGGTCATTGTTTTTGCAAACAAATCAAACTTCTGACAGTTCAGGTGAATATTAAATGCTTGAGATCCCATGGAAATAGGAACAGGATGCCAGGCCAACAATCCTCAAGCATCATGATTAGATTAAATGGTCATTACCTCAGATGCTGTGCATACCAAATTTGCACAAACTTCAGTGGGTTCTGTGTTTTCCTCCACCTCCCAAGGGTGATTCGTAGGTTAAACGACTAGTAATTTATCTCTAGAGTGGGTGGGTGCTAGAAACTTGGTAGATCAACTCATGTAAGAGAATAGATTACAAGAATAACTTGGGAATGAAATGGAAGGGTCTGTTTGCAAAATTGCAAATATAAAATGACTCAATTTTTAATCGAAACAAAATGGTGGAAATACAAATCTAGGGCAGGAGAAACAGATCCTTAGTCAGACAAAAAGAAAGAGGGGGAAAACATTAGGACAAGTTGCAGAGAGTGTGAGGGAAGGGCAGATTGGTATAAAGTGAATCTGATAGGCAAGGCCCAGATTGCCAGGTGGTATGTTATCTAGGTCCTTCATTCAATGGGAGAGGCAGAGGATAAAATGTGTTGCACACAGCAAGGGTGTGGGACATGCCAAACAAGTTAAGATGCACTTACGAAGGAAAAAAAAAATGGATGACTTACAGCAGGATTGGCCACTTTGGATATAGATAGAGAATGCTTCAAGTGGCCAGACAGGAATTAAGGTGCTGTTCCTTTTATACTGCACCTGGACATGTTGCAACCTTCCTTTCAACTGATGCTGAGTATTTCCAGCATTCTGTTTTTGTTTCAGTTTTCCAGCATCTGCAGTTTGATTTTGAGACTTTTAAGTATTGCGTCTAGAGATACAAGACAAATTCCACTAAAAGCCACCGCACAAAATAATTTACATTAATAGCACAAAGCATAATAGTAATTTTATCTGTCCCCATTTAATGTAACCCTTCTCTTATCTCAGTCAGAGAGATTCAACGCCCAAAAGAAGGCTTCAACTCACCAATCTGCACCATCCATCAAGCAACCCGTTTATTAATCCCACTTAATATTTGCTCCACATTCTTACCTCCTGCTCTCAGGGTGTTACAAGTCACCTACACAGTAAGGGCAATTAGCACTGGCCATTTTGCTGATCAACCTGCGTGTCTTTAGGATGTGGGATGAAACCAGAGTGATCACAGAGAGAACATGAAAACTCCACAGGCTGCAGCAAGTCGTTTGATCAGCTGAGAAGGTTGTTGGCTGCAACCTTCACCACCCCCCCCCCCCCCTGACAAACTGTACACTGCAATTGCCAGGAAGCGAGCGGGTACGATCATCTCTGACCTCTCACCCTGGCCGCAAACTCTTTGAAGCACTTCCCTCTGGCAGGCGACTCCGGACTGCCACAGCCAGACATAATAACAGCTTTTTTTCCCCCACGAGCAGTAGCTCTACTCAATAACCAAAAGTCCATAAACTCCTTTTACTCTGGTATTTTGTCATTCACATGTTTAAACTATAATGTTTTATTCTTAATGTTTCATGTTTTATTCTTAATGGTTTACTGTACGTCGTCTTGTTACTTGCGAGCGGAGCACCAAGGCAAATTTCTTGTATGTGTATATACTTGGCCAATAAACTTATTAATTCACACAAAATAGCATTGCACGAGGTCAAGATTGAGCCTGGGCCTCTGACTCAGTGAGGCAATGTCTAATTAACATTGATCTAAATTGTTACTGCCTTGGTTTAATGTTTGAAAAGAGCACCATCTATGCTGCCCTTCTCATATGCATGCACCTTCTCTTAGAGCCTTTACATCATCTAACTCCTTATCATCACCAGCATCTAGATCCAACACAGGGTGATTTTTTTTTAGTGTATATTAGTTTGTTGCCATTTCTTCATTCAGGAGCTGTTTGGAACTAGACATTTATATGTCAAAAAGGTCTCAATTTTGAATCCCTCCCTCAGACATTCCTGAACAAGAAATTTATTTGAACTGTAGTTTCTCGTAGTCAAATCCTCTGGTTGTAGTAAATTTCCCTTGAATTCTCTCCAGGGCTTTGCACTGTTAATAGATTGCAACTAATAGGAGGTCTGCATCTTACGTTGTGCTTTTGTACTGCTGTTCCAAGGGCAGCTGGGTTTACATGGGGAAGCTCGATGGAAGTGCAGTCACTGTCTTACAACAAAATGCAGTCCCAGCAAATGGTTAAAAGTGTTCCAGAACGCAAAATATTTTATTTCATTTTACAGTGTGCATCCTTAAAACATAAGAAAATAAACTCCTTAGGCAAGAAAGCCTCCGAATTTGAAATACTGTGCAGTCTTCACAAGAGAAATTAATTCTTTGGAATCAAAAAGTAGCGACATTGGGATACAGTTAAAGACAGTGGGTCTGGGGGTTAGAATGGAGGCAAGAGGGTAAAGGGGGGTGGGGGGGTTGGGGGGAGGAAAGAAAATCACATTGAAGGGCATTAGATCAGCTGATTTCATTCTGTACATTACGATTCCAAAATTGCACTGTATTTTCATGGTGATTTTGTATGTTGCTGCCTAACATACAAATTTGCATATCACCTTCGGAATACTGTTGAATTTGAGGGGCTTTCAGTTTGAGGCCACTGCCCCCAACTCCCTTCAAGTAGTTAGACATTTCTAACCACTTCCTGCCATGTCTGTCACGCCATTTTCCAGAATAAGAGAGAGAGCGAGAGAACTTCTATATTACATCTCTAAAATTTATTCACACAGTACTCCAGATATTTCAAAGTATTAATGTACAACAGGTGGATCTGGCTATACAGTACTCTTTTACAACAGCCTTATATATTACCTAAATACAAATGGTCAGAGTCAATCTTTTAATTATTTCTATCTGTTAACCCTCCCTCGGAAATCCCCCCTCCAAAGAAAAACTTCAAGTACATTTTTGCTGTTTTGAAACAAATGCTACCGCCAACCTAAAATTTTGAGCCGGGCTCTTCTGGGTGTGCCATTATCTGCTTACGCCATTTAGACTTCACGGTAGACATTCTCACATTTACAGTCACATTCAAAGGGGACGCGTTTCTTTTTAAATCGCAATGCAATGTGACTGCAAGCCCTCCACATACAGCACCTCCCAATGTCTAGAAAAAACATTGTATTTTATACAGGGTCATATTCAATCCTTAGGCACCTCTCAACGAGGTTTGCAGCTCAAAAATTGTCCTGTCTTGGAGCCCTTACAATCTAATGTTTTTAAACGTACATCGGTCTGGTTTAATCAACTGTATTTGCCCAGAACACATCACCTGCACCCATCCCTATTAAGGGTTTACAATATTATTTATTCCAGGGTTCGTTTTAGATTTCTTTATTTTAACGTTGGATATTTTCTTTGCCCGAACCGTCCTGATCGAGAAGCTGTAGTGCTGGCTGTGGGCTGGAAATCAGAGGTCAAAGTATCAGTTAGTAACAGAAGCATAGAAATGGATTATGCTGTTAAACAGTTCTGTCAAGTGCAGCTTTTCCAGGGCAGAAACATCACTGATCCAAAGCAGAATACACTTCCTTACTGACCCATCAAATACTGCTAAGCAAGTTCTTCTTTTGTTTGACCTCTCCCACACCGTCCCAAATAACCCAGGGCAATACTTTGTAGAACTACCTTTTGCTGCAATTACAGCTGCAAGTCTTTTGGGGTATGTCTCTACCAGCTTTGCACATCTAGAGACTGCAATTTTTGCCCATTCTTCTTTGCAAAATAGCTCAAGCTCAGTCAGATTGGATGGAGAGCGTCTGTGAACAGCAGTTTTCAAGTCTTGCCAGAGATTCTCAACTGGATTTAGGTCTGGACTTTGACTGGGCCATTCAAACACATGAATATGCTTTGATCTAAACCATTCCATTGTCGCTCTGGCTGTATGTTTAGGGTCATTGTCCTGCTGGAAGGTGAACCTCCACCCCAGTCTCAAGTCTTTTGCAGACTCCAACAGGTTTTCTTCCAAGATTGCCCTGTATTTGGCTCCATCCATCTTCCCATCAACTCTGACCAGCTTCTCTGTCCCTGCTGAAGAAAAGCATCCCCACAGCATGATGCTGCCACCACGTTTCACAGTGGGGATGGTGTGTTCAGGGTGATGTGCAGTGTTAGTTTTCCGCCACACATAGCGTTTTGCATTTAGGCCAAAAAGTTCAATTTTGGTCTCATCTGACCAGAGCACCTTCCTCCACATGTTTGCTGTGTCCCCCACATGGCTTGTGGCAAACTGCAAACGGGACTTCTTATGGCTTTTTTTTTTCCCCCAACAGTGGCTTTCTTCTTGCCACTCTTCCATAAAGGCCCGATTTGTGGAGTGCACGACTAATAGTTGTCCTGTGGACAGATTTTCCCACCTGAGCTGTGGATCTCTGCAGCTCCTCCAGAGTTACCATGGGCCTCTTGGCTGCTTCTCTGATCAATGCTCTCCTTGCCCGGCCTGTCAGTTTAGGTGGACGGCCATGTCTTGGTAGGTTTGCAGTTGTGCCATACTCTTTCCATTTTCGGATGATGGATTGAACAGTGCTCCGTGAGATGTTCAAAGCTTGGGATATTTTTTTATAACCTAACCCTACTTTAAACTTCTCCACAACTTTATCCCTGATCTGTCTGGTGTGTTCCTTGGGAACGTATAATTTTCCTTCCACTTCACAATTATGCACCACTTTGTGTTGGTCTGTCACATAAAATCCCAATAAAATACATTTACGTTTGTGGTTGTAACGTGACAAAATGTGGAAAAGTTCAAGGGGTATGAATACTTTTGCAAGCCACTGTAAATGCATTTTGGACTGCATGCGCAGAAATCCCAGAAGTCCCAGAAGATAAAACATAGCAAAGGAACCTTTGGCCCACAGTGTCTGCGCCAACCATGATGCCAAGTTAATCTCTTCTGCCTGCAGGCAATCCATTTCCAACATTTCCATATGCCTGTCTAAAGGTCTTGTCAGTTAAATAAGAGTCGTAAGACCCAGTATAATTACATTTGTTGAAACTTGGAAGAGTAGATTGCCACTTCAGCTCTGCCTAAAGGAAGTTAGGCAACACTAAATACAGTGTGTGCACAGTCCAGGAGTGTTGTGACAACACTAGAGAGGAGAAAGGTTTTTATCAGATGTGGCAAAGGCTGGAGAATTTTAATTGCAGGGCTGGACTAGCTAGGTCTTTTCATTGGAACATGAGGCAGAGCAATGATTTAGAGTCAAAGTCAGTCCCATTTGCCCACGTTTGGCCGATATCCCTCTAAGCCCTACTGAGGCGGATAAGATCATGAAAGACCTGGAAAGGATAGATAGAGGGAAAGCAGCAGGGGGCAACAACACATGGTAATCGTTTAACTATTAAAGAAACAACAGGGTTTTTCCTCTCCACATCTCACTCCCACCCGGAATATGGCATTCCTTGAAACACAGAATGCTTTTAAAATATAGTTCATGAGTTGTGGCTGAAAAATGTGAAAGGGCTGGATGGCTTTTTTGGCCATGATGGGGTGATGGCTTCCTTTGTAGTAACTTCTACAATTCAAAGCACAGCTCTCTTGGAATTGAACATTAAATATTGGCAATGGAATATTTTACAGGTCTAAAACACTTGCTCATCGTTATACCAACATTACCAAGATTTAAACCATTGTCTAAAGCAGAACTTATATTAACTCAAATCAAACTACTTACTTGGGCAAACTGAGCAGGGTTGTAAAATTGAACAGTTCCTTGTGCAGAGCCTCCTTGTGCAGGAGGAGGGACCTGCAAAACAGATCAACATTAAACAGGTTGCATCATGGCAAAGAAAGGCATTATTACAGCATTTCGCACAGCCTCTACACCATGAAGTGGTGTACACCATAGAGCCATTCTTCTGCAGTTGTATAGGGCTCTGGTAAGACCACATCTGGAGTATTGCAAACAGTTTTGGTCTAATTTGAGGAAGGACACCCTTGTGATTGAAGCAGTGCAGCGTAGGTTCACGAGATTGATCCCTGGGATGGCGGGACTGTCATGAGGAAAGGTTGAAAAGACTAGGCTTGTATTCACTGGAGTTTAGAAGGAATGTGGAATTCCCTGCCACAGAGGGAAGTGGAGGCCAAATCACTGGATGGATTTAAGAGAGAGTTAGAGCTCTCGAGGCAGGTGGAATCAAGGGATATGGGGAGAAGGTAGGCACGGGTTATTGATAGGGGACGATTAGCCATGATCGCCATGAATGAAGGTGCTGGATCGAAGGGCCGAATGGCCTCCTCCTGCACCTATTATAACCAATTACGTTTTTTTTGAAGTGTAGTCACTGCTGTATTGGCCGGCATGCCGCAGATTGTAATGGTACTAACAGATGGGAAGAAGCATTACAGTGGGTTACACTCATCCAACAAAACCGCCATGGGTTCAAGAACCATTTGAGACACAAGCTTGTAATCTATGGCAGTTCTCTGTGCAGGGCTGGAGGATTACAAAGCCAAAAATACTATCTATTGGATCAGATCTTAGAGGTCAAACCACCAGCCCTCAGGGGTCATAAAAGGTACAAGTGTTATGTGAAAAGTTCAGTGTGCTGGCCAGTGCTCATCTCTCAGTCAACATGAGCAGCTTATCCGGAAACGATCTCCCTTCTGTCTATGTGTGTTCAAAAACATTCAAAAACAAACTTCACTGATAAAACCCAAATCTCAAAAATCTTTGTCCCCAAACAATATGGAGGGCACTGTATGGGATGAGCAGGTGATAGTTGGGGCAAGTACTGTAAAAATATTTTAAAAGACATTTGGACAGGTGCATGGATAGAAAAGGTTTTAGGGGGATATGGGCCAAACACAGCCTGGTGGGCCAAGCATAGATGGAGCATCTTGGTCAGCATTAGCACTTTGGGCTGAAGGGCCAGTTTCCATCCTGTATGACTATGACTTGAAGTGCTCGGGCTCAGTGAACCAATATTTGGAATTTAGAAAAAGGGAAAGCCATCCATACGAAAAATTGGTTGCCATCTTGTTTTTCTTCCTTCAATCTGTACATAGAGTTGAGCAGCATGGAAACGGGTCCTTTTGCCTGCCTTGCCCATGCTGACCAAGTTGCCATATGGGACTGTCACATTTGCATGCATGGCTCTCTGAACCTTTCCTATCCATGCATCTGTAAAATTGTATTTTAAAAGTAATTGTATCCATAGCTTCTCCTGGCAGCTTATTCCAGATATAGACTACCCTCCGAGTGAAAGCGTTGGCCCCAAGGGCCCTCTTAAATTTTACCCCTCTTACCTGAAGCCTATGCCCTCTGGTTTTAGAAACCTCTATCCTGGGAAAAAGGCTGTGAGCATTCACCTTATTCATGGCCCTCATGATCTTATCCATTTTGATAAGGTCATCCTTTCCATTTTCTGTTACTGAAGGCATCTACTAGTTTAGGTTTATTGTACAGAGGCAAAGAGGAAGATACAGAGCGCAGAATATAGTTCAGGTTTGTAGTGCATCAGTTGAACAGTTTCATGGTTGGGTGTGTATAAGATTCCTCTAGATTTCATTATTTTTATTTCAGGGGAAACGTCTACACTGAATATTATAATGTTGGTCCTCAACCTTTATGGATGTGCAGAGCTGAGCAGATATAGGAGTGATTCACAGAGACAAGTTATGTACTGGCTTCAATCACCCGAAGGTTGGCAGAACTGGGTGAACACAGAAAAGACTTGAGTTGTAAGGAGAAAGGAGACAACTTTCAGATAAGATAATTCTCGAGCCTAAATCACCCTGCTGGTACTGCACAACACCACGAGACAAGGTTTGCACTTTCACAGCCACGAGAAGACATCTGGTTCAGTAGGAGCCTGTACCAGTGAGACAAAGTATCCAAAACATAGAGGGGGGGGGGGGTCACACAACATATTAATGGTAATGGAACACAAATAATGAATTTATCAAGATCTTAATAATTATGAAAGGTTGCCCAGATTGAGAAGACCAAAATCTGTATTTTTTAAATAATCAGCAATAAATCCAATAGACAATTTAGTACCTGGGCCTGTAAATTAGCCTCAGAGTTCATCTGCTCCATGGACTGTGGAATCTCTGCTGGACCTCCTTCAGGAGGCAGAGTCCCCTCTCCTGCAAAAATGGCAAACAGGGGCATTAATTTAGTTCTGCACGCACAGAGGCCTAGATAGTTTGAAGAGTGGTTTAAACCACAATGCCAGGGTGGCAACAAAACAAACATGTGAATATTAGTAGCCGAGTAAGAAAGTAGAAGCAATGAACCCATGCATGGACCCTTATACGTCAGAGGACTTTTGACAATTAATAAACACTCTCCAAGCTATTCTACTTCTCAATTGGGTATGGGCAGTATGATCAAATTAGAGTAAATATGGGGTTCAAGATGATTATCCTGTGCAGCAGAGCTAGACAGGGCTGAGGGAAAAATATGAAATGTAGGTATTAGTCAAATGAGTGCAAAATATACCATGGGAATCTTATTGTAAAGTAGGCAAGTTGTCATGTCATGGGCCAATACTTAACTCTCAACTAACAATAAAAACATTTATTATTTTTTTGTTTCTGGAATAGTTTTTTTTGCTACATTTAATGCAAGAAACACTGCAACCAAACAATAACCAACTTATTTTATTTGCTGTAAATCGCGGACCTGTCCAATATATGGTCATGAAAAGATGCAAGCATTTATTGGGAAACCCCAGTATTTCTGGGCTGCAAAGGTAGAACCAAAATATCCAAACAGTAACAAGAATACAACATAGAATGTATCATACCTGGTACCGGCACGAAGAAGTTGGTGGGGATAGGCATTGGTGCGAGGGGGGCAAAGAGGTCTACCGGAGGTGGGAGACCCCCATTTGCTCGGGGTCCACTGGGATTGAGTACATCCACATAACGAGCTTTTGTACCTATTGTTGGGGAGGGAGAGAGGGAAGAAAGGAGAAAATTCATTGAGCAGTGCTCAAATAGAGATACTTCTCTGAATACAATGGGAACATTTTCTAAATGGCAAGAAATCCAGATCTGTAGAAGCACATCATTTAAACTTTAGGGATTCACATAAAATATTAAAAAACAGTGTCCAGGAAATGAAATTGAAATAAACTGGCTAATAGAAAACAAAATGAGAGGGAAATCATCCACGATAATATTGAACTGCCAAATTAAGTCTTTTGCTTTTAATTTACTAAAGAGGCTCCAAGGGTCACTGAACCAAAATATCAACAGGACAGGCAGCATTGTGCAGAGAAACAGTTGAATTTCTCCAATGTTCTGTTCTTATGATGGAATTTACTGTTAGAGGAAGTGTTGTTCTGTTGTACAGAAAGAGAGCAGCACAAGAGGTATAACAGAATTAGAGCAAGGTCATTGTAGGAGGCAAAATATATAATAGTGAAAATCTACATCCCAAATCTCTAAAATGCAGAGTGCCTTCGCGTTGTTTGGAGTCTTTCAAGTCTGAGATGAATGCTGGTTGTTGACTATCAAGAATCCAGGAATATAGAGAAAAAGATGGGCAAATGAATTTGAACCACAGATCAAACCAAATCTAACTGAAAGCAAAGCAGTGAACGGCCTTCTCTTCCTCCTGTCTTCCAAAAGAACAGTGACCAAGTGTTCATTGTTAGCCCGAGGGCAACCACGGGTTTGGACGTTGGCAGTACATGTATACTGAACCACTGACACTATGATACCATCAGTGGAATTAAGACAGTATCAAAAAGTCACAATTCTACATAAATGTGGGTTGAGAGTATTTCTGCTATTTAAATGTGAAAGATCCCTTGGCAGAGAATTCTCCTGTATCCTTTTCTCCCCTTTAGGAGCAGCATACCTACCAATGCTGCTGTCTTAGTTGTCTTAGTCAGGTTGGACCCCGACCTCCACTGTCTGTGTGGCATTTGCACACTCTTCCCGAGACCAAGTGGTTTTTCCCCCGAGGGTGCTTCAGTTTCCTCCCAGTTTAAAAATGTGCAGATTGTTAGGTTAATTGGAGCTGTAAATTGCCCCCCCCCCCCAGTGAGTAGCTGATGGTACAATCTGGGGTGTTGATGGGAAAGCGAGGAGAGTAACATGGTAGGGTAGGATTAGCCTAAATTGGTGTTTGATGGGCAATGTAGACTCAGACAGTTTCTTTCTGTGCTGTCTCTACCCACCCTGTCCAAACACAAACCCCTCATCAGGGGCTCCATTTAGACAAAAGTGCCTGCCAGATTTCTTGCATAGCATCAACAAATACACTTCAAAAGTACTTCATTGGTTAAGTATGTTAGGCATCTGAACAGTATATTTTGTGCAGAAATGGGAGTTAACTAATTCGGTTTGCCTAAGACAGTGGAAAAGAGTTCCTCGCCCAAAATCTCACCTGCTTTCCTGGAGAATCTGTTGACAGATGGATGGCCACCGAAGGACATTGGATTTGAACCCGAGGGAAGGCCAGCCATGGGTAGGCTTGGCGGCGGTGGGAGAGGTTTGCTCTGCAAAAATAAAAGTAACAAAGTGTTAATTATTAGCAACCTCCAACTCGCTTCAAACTCCAAGTGTGGGAAATACTGGTTAAATTAGTTCTCCCATTCTAGGCTGTGCCATATGATTCAACAAATTCACGACTCCTCTGGGAGCGGATCGGGCATCAGATGTCAGAACCTGAAGCCCTGCCCCCGATACTGCACCGATGGACTTTGGCAGGTCACCGCCATCAAAGGCCTTTTTCAACCGTGTCCAACAAATCTTAGGACAGATCGCCCTCGAGTAAATAAACTCTGCAGTTTGTGGATAGTGATCGTCAGCAGGATCGACGCTTTCCCATATCCTGCACTCAACTACCATCATTAAATGGCAACAAGTGCAGGACCCTGCTTGATTTTCCATTTCCACACTATTTCCTCCCGCAGTGCGAATATTAAAAACTAAATGGCCTGTCCCACTTGGCCATCATTTGCGCGTCACGCAGATGGCGAGCGAAGATTTTGTACATCACAACATCCTGCGACGCCGCGCGTCACTGCCTATGTCATCACGCACTATGCGTGCATAAGGCGCACCATGCACGCCTCACGTGCGTGTCATGACAAGCGCTTCGTGACGCGTAAATTATGTCACGTAAATTACTCGCAAGTGAAGGCCAAGTGGGACAGGCCGTTAAGATTCCTCGGATCATTCATTCATGACACCATCTACATGGTTTGAATATCCATTCACATCACACCATGAGCTGTGGGAATTCAATTTAAACGGGTATCATAAAGCCCATCTAGATTACTGACAACTGCAGGGAAGATTCCTTGCCATCCTTGCCAGCTGTGAACATATAATTTCAATCCAACGCTATTGTGGTTGAAGGAAAGAACTGCAGTTGCTGGTTTAAATCAAAGGTAGACACATAATGCTGGAGTAACTCACTGGGACAGGCATCATCTCTGGAGAAAAGGAATGGCAACAAGAGCAGGACCCAGCTTGATTTTCCATTTCCCTGGCCCATTGACACACAGTCAAGTGCAAGATCCACTCTCATTCCTCACCCATTCCTTCTCTCCGGAGATGCTGCCTGTCCCGGTGAGTTACTCCAGCATTTTGTGTCTACCTTCGATTTAAACCAGCATCTGCAGTTTTTTCCTACACACCATCATGGTTGATTTCTACTTACCTGCTGAAGCTACCATTGAATAAAACTATGAGCAGCATTGCAAGGTAGCAGCAATGCCCACATCACAAAATGGAATAAAGGTACTCGGCAGAGTAATTTCTGCACGCTTACCTCTTCCTCTGGTTCATTCATGTTCACCCATCGCTGCCTCTTCTCATCCCACACAATCTAGGCATAAGACAGGAGGCAAATAGTTCAGATCTCATGCCCCAACCTAAAGGCTCACTGTAGTACAGGGTAAACAACCCCCCTTGTGTATCTGACACCCAGCAGACATGTTTAGGTGTGGAGAATTCTGCTCAAATACACATGTCCTTGCCCAACTGACAAACATTCGTAGCAAAAAGGAAGTTTTGAGGAAGAACGTAAAACTACAATCGACACCATCAAGTAAAAATGATTCAGCAAGTCAAATACCAGTCGAGTGTTCCCTCAGAGAGACCACTCCCATCCTCAAGACCATCTTCTAAGGCAGTCTTTCTCTCAAGTTAGAAGATGACTTGCTTTCACTGAGGAAGAGAGGCTACTTGTGCGCCATTTCTTATACCTTGCGATAGACATTGCAAACCAGGTGGCAAGCAGTCTTGAGGGTGAAATCTTGGCCCCATGGCAGGGATGCCCATGATGATAGGAGACAGATGCACAGACTTTGCAAACCTAGTCAGATGGACACATACCAGGTACACACTGGTGCAATCTGGCCATCCACCGAATGCTTATCAACAAACTCTTTCACACATTCCTTTCCTCAATTCCCCTCCATCTCTCTTCTTCCCTGTCCCCCTCCCCCCCCCGCCCCCCCACCACCAATCATCTCCGTCTGCCTCTTTGGGTGCCTCGGTCTCCCCACTCATTGATCCTCGTCCCTCTCTGCTGGACAACCGACTTCCCTTTTCTGCCCCTCTCAATTCTCACATCCTCGCTCTGTCTCTGCCGTTCCCAGCTCCGCCTGGGTCGTTCCTATAGACAATTGCCCTTCCCACACACCCAACGTCAATCCCAAAAAATGCACCACACAAAGCCTGCTGCTTAGCCCAGAGTATCATGACCTTTTCTTGAGGACCTCAGCAGAATCGCCATCATCCATCTATCTCCCCTCCCCACTCTCACCACTTCACTGCCTGGACAAGCACTCACCGATTTATTTTTGTCATCTGGTAAATGGGCTTCATTCTTCTTGCTGGACCGTAACCAGCTTAGCCACCCACCCTGAGGCACAGAGAAAAACCAAAATGAGTGTCTTTTTAAAAGGAATTTATTTTTAATTCCCTGCCTAAGGAGGAGGGAGAGGCAGCAGTCTCACCAACTGTGTCAAGTAAACATGCCTACATTTTCGTCACCTTAGCCGGCATGGGTCAACCTACTTTCAAATTCATTAGAAAAGATTACTGCCCAACTTTACAGCCAGCAGGACCAGAACCGTATACCAATATACCAATGCAGCAACAGTTGATACCACAACACCTGCCACCTCTGTCCCCGAACAAGTGTTCAATTCTTAGACTCAATGAACACCCACACCAGCAGATCATTTTGAGACGGGTACACAATTAGAATGCTATTGAACTCTTGTCCTCAAAGCAAACACATTGTGGATTTAGTTCATCCAAAGAAGTGTAGCGAAGGGAAGTGGAAAACAAATGCAATTCGTGTACGGGTCATGAAGTTTGCGCTTAAGGAGGGAAGGCAAGGAGAAGAAACACTACTCCATTTTGCTGTACCCCATTAGGAACTTTTGATTGATTTCCAGGTTCCTGAAATCAAAAATGCTCCATTCCCAGAAACAATTCACTGCAACCTACAATTACAAGAAAGGCCCGAAGACAGAGTAGAGAGTAGACCATCTTAATAGTATTCATATTCATAGATAATATAATTCCTATTGCCAACTGAATGTAATACTAGGAAAGGGTGCCATGCATGGCAGGGAGCAACACTCCATCCTCCTGGGCGGATTCCCTCGGCTACAGCAAGCTCGCAGCTGCCCCTCTCCCTGCACCCCCCCCCCCCCCCCCCCCCCCCCCCCCCCCCACCCACCACCTTGGGACATGTAGCCGTGAAGACAAACACGATGCAACAAACAAATAAATAGAATACCATCTCAATGCTCCCATTCTGACCTGGAAGTAAAGGCCCTTTGTTGGTGGTGACCATCTGCCTCATTGTTGCCACCTCTCTGCCCGTTCCAGTCAAAGATTAGTTGCATTTGCATCGTCTACATTTTCAGAACATAAGTTGTGCAAACAAACAAATTCCAAGCTTCCCTCTGGATACCGACTAGTAGAAATAGTTTATCCTTTATTCGTTCCATTAAAATCATCAACATTTTCTTCTCGGGAACAACGTGCAATTCCTCAATGGCTGCTGCAAGAACTGTAGGGCATCGAGGCCGCTGTGACCACTGCAATGCCAACCTTGCCACTTCCAACCCACGGAAACAAACTGTTGGGGATATTCTGGAGGATGTGGAGAAATATGCGTTTTAGGTCAATGACTGCAGCTGATGCAGAAAAAGTGTCAAGAGTGGGTTAGGGGCAGAGAGGTCGAAGGTCTGTGCCTATTTGGAGATCAAGGGTGTCTAGGTGACAATGCTTTCTAGACCAACGACTAGTTTGTTGTAGTTTGTCTTTCTCCCTACATTACAATCGGTCTGAAGGGTCCTGACCTGAAACATCCACATCCACATCCTCCAGAGATGCTGCCTGATCCCTTGAGTTACTCCAGCATTGTGTCATTTTTTAAATCAGAGATGCTGCCTGTTCTGTTGGGTTACTCCAGCATAGTGTATTCTTTTGCCAAAGTATATAGCTGACTCAGTAGTCTTTTTACCTTTCCTTTTTTGCCCACTGGTTGCTCCCGTTTCGGTTCCTTCTTGCCCTCCTGACTGTTGCTGGCAACAACCTCTGGCTGGGGTGGAAGTGTCGGCTGGTTCGCCGCCGATCGATGCCTCTCCCGGCCCATGCTGTGATTGGATGACTCGGAGGTATTTCTCGAGCGTCTCCCGTATGGCTGAAACAAGACAGACCCGTGTCAAAGCAGCAGACGCCGTGGGGAAAAACACGAGGCAGCCCTCACCCAGATAGAAACCCAGCACTGAGCTCCTGCCTTCTAAACCAGAAACAATCCACAACTCAGCTGGCAAACCAGGAGGCATCCCAGTTTGAATGCGAGCCAGACTAATGCTTCAATCATCTGTCTCCGTCCATCTTCAACTCACTCCGTTGCACTTCACAACGGGAATTGTTCTCCTATATCCTTGAGAAAGTCCTGGGGGTTGTGTGAAAACTACTGGAATGTGATTGATAGATGTTTGCTGAGGAAAGGCAGGGCATTACAGAGCACTCAATCAACAAGCAGCTTCTTTTGTACGGAGGCATTAACCAAAATGGCCAACTTTGGAGTTTTGTATTACTGTTTTCCCCGTCTAGTGTCTAGATTTAGTATAGATAAGCTTGCTCTCTCTAGGATGATACAAAAACTCCTTTATCATGATATCACATGTCTATAAGTGTGTGTATGGTTTTTAGGAAATGCTGCGATGGGGCAGGATAAATCTCCTGCATGTATTTGATCAAGGATACTGGACTGAAACGCATTTAGATTACATGCCAAAAATTTAGCATCAATTTAATCTTCAAAAACACCAAGCTTGCTGGTGTGGGCAATGAAATCATCCAGTTTGTCAAGAATCTGCTGCTTAATCAGAGTTGGACAATTATTAAAAAGGTTACAACCAGCCCTGTTCATACCTGCCTCACTCAGCTTTAAAGTAAAGAATTGTAGCTTTCACCTCAGATCTCATTAAATATTTAGTGATGCTTCCCAGAGAGTGAGAAGCAGTGGGTCTGTAGAGGGGCGTCAACCCGAAACATCACAGATCCATGTTGTCCAGAGATGCTGCCTGACCTGCTGAGTTACTCCTGCTCTTTGCTAATTCCATCGGAGGGAATGTCAGATAAAGGTCAAAGAAGACAGGTGTACCAAAGTTATTAAGGTGCTGTACCACCGCATGGCATGGAAACTAGCACTGTCCCAGACTCGTTCACTTAGCAGAGGGATTAGCCCACTTCTGGCTGTATATCAATCAATGTGCCAAAATTACTGGCATGCCAAACTGGCCTTGAAATCAAGATCCACGAGCAACGATTCGTCAGCTAAGGAAGTGGCTTCAACAGCTAAGGATTGTGGATTCGTCACCCGAGGAAGAATGATTGTGGCTGCAAGTGTTGAAGGATAGATGGAAGAGAACGCTCGCACGTACGCAGAAGAACGTACGCACAAGGCAGAGCACAAGAGAGTGGCCGAGGCAGAGAGAACCTTCACCAAGCACGCACCAGTCTGAGGGGAATAGAAGCACCAAGAACCGTAACACCGAGAGTCAGGAATTGCGTACCATGTGCAAAGATGACTGAGACGCTGACCTTGATCTTCTTCCCGGGGCCTGCTTCAGACACAAACGTTCAGCGGTGTTAACCACTACAAGGACATTGAAATAAGCTTACCTTCACATTTAGGTCCCCTCACATGATGACTAGGGCTGCAACTTATGGGGACAGGACATAGCTAATGACCTTGGAGGACATTGTGCATTCCACAGTTAAAGACTTGCCGAGTTTCTTGCATGATAAATGGCCATTAGAAACGGTACAGCACTGGCTGTGGGCTAAATCTCAGAGCCTTTAGGACATGGGGAGCAGAAGTCTATTTAGCCCACGTTCCTTGCTGAAATTTATGCTCCACTTGAGCCACTTTCTGCCTTTCCTCAATTTTACAGTGCAACTTGTTTTTCCTGCTCCCGCCTAAATGCAGTTTCAACTACTCCCTACAGTAACAAATTCTACATTCACACCACCCAAAGTTTTAATAAACATGGCCCTGGAGATAGCAGATGTACACGGTTGTCATCTTCAAAAGATTCACCGACTTTTCAACAGTTCCCATGAATGGAAAGTGGCAAATATGTCACCACTCTTCAAAAATCAAAGAACGAAAGCAAGAGAGAAAATGAGGCACAACAAAGTCCGACATTAATAAAAGGAAGTTGCAATAGGAAAATCAGAAAAGAAGAACAGGAGCGAGTAGGCAGAGACTAATAATAGGACCGACTACAGGACCCAATAGAACACGTCCACATGGTTCCCCCTCATCTCGTGTGTAACCAGACATCAACTACTGGGAGAATTTAGCAAAAAACAACAATTTAAAATAGTGCAATGCTTTTTTTTTTTCCAGTAAGATAGATTATGCTAACAAACTGAATGGCTCCAAAGTCATGGGATCTAGGGCACACTACACACACAGTACTATATCATAAACTGCCAGCTTTGATTATTCTTCCCTAGACTCCAAGGATAATAGCACTATACATGCATTCAAGATCAGCAAGCAAACTGTCAACACAATGCTAGGAAAAGGAGCAAATAAGGTGGTCTTCTACACGGAGAATAGGGGAGGGTTTCACATTGTTCAATGCCACACCTGCAACAGTACAGGATAAGACCAGCACATTTACCCAGTAACATTTGAAATGAATGATTATTTGGAGATTAGAACCTAGCTGCCTTACCATTTTGGCCATTTGATCATAGAAATCCTGCTGCCCGGCTTCCCCAAAGCTGTGTCTTTTTGGCGATATTTGGTGATTGATGGAATTCATGTCTGGAGATCCTGAGAAAGGGGACACAGGAAGATGGAAGTTTTGTCATGCCATCAAGATTTGATTTCTCCGATAACCATAGAAATAATTGCAAGAGACCATTTGCTCTCAGAACTCTTAATTAATCCTTAATTAATCCTAAATTGAAAAATCTCAAAAAGCAAATTTGTTCCTAATGGTCGAGTTAACATCCATCCGCCAACAGGATTTTAAAATTTTGTCATCAGGTACGGACAGCATTTATTACCAGTCCTTAACCTGCCACTGGAAATTATGTATCAACCACATTGATGAGTGTGGAAGCATAAATAGTAAGGATAGAAGACTTGCTTCCCTGAAGGACATCTGTGAATCAAACGTTGTTTTAAAAAAAGTTTTCACTGACCATGAGACTAGTTTTTTCAAATAAAAATCCAAATCTATTGCTTGCATTGAAAATTCCCCATCTTGGCAGCACCTTGGCATAGCTGCTGCTCCGCAGTGCCAGAAACACAGGCTGGCTGACCTGACCTCAAATGCTGTCTGTGTGGAGTTTGTATGTTCTCCCTGTGACCACATGGAGGTACTACAGTTTGTCAATTCACTGGCCTCCAAATTGCCTCTAATGTGCAAGGAGTGGATCAGAAAGTGGAATAACACACAACTAGTGTGAACGGGTGATCGATGGTTAGTGTGGACTCTGTGGGCCGATGGGCCCGTTTCCATGCTGTATCGCTAAATTCTCAGCAGCAGAGGTAGAAGAACTCGTTGCTTGTCCAAACTTGCTATTTTTAGACAATTAAATCATTAAAGTTTTGCCGGGGTGATGTTGCCCACATAAATTGGATGAAGCATTTCATTAGACAAACACAATTGCATTTCAATAAATATTTACACGTTGTGAAAGCGGCTACAAATACACCTTGTACCCCGAGTACTGTCAAGTTAATGAGTTCCCAACGCAGTTTAGATGCCCTATTACCTGTTGCAATACTAGTACCCCCACCCATATATCTGCCGCTTTGCACTAACCTGCATTGACGTGAACCTGTTCTTGCACAGTGGGCAGAGGCTCTACCGAGGGTCCAGGCGGAGGCCCGGACAATCCTGGAGAGAAGGGGCCTTTCAACAGATCGCAAGGTTGCCTGAAAGCAGAGTTGGGCGATTGTCCTGGAAAGCCAGGTGAACTATGAGTGGGCGAATACAGCGGAACGGGGCCATCAGTTACAGACTGTGAGGGTGGGGCTGCCATCAACCTCCCATCCAGTACCGCGTGAGGAGCTACAAGAAAAACAAAGCAAATAGGAGCAAACACAGGAAAAGGCAAAGATGATCCAATGTGGAAGCTGTAACAAAAGGAACAGGGGCCCATCATTCTAGTTTATTCTTCACGACTTCATTCCCCGCCTCGATTACACAAACAGTAATAAACTCGTTGAGATGGAAAGATAGATCAGCCATGATTGAATGACGAAGTAGACTTGATGGGCCCCAATTCTGCTCCTATAATTTATGAAACTCTGCTGAACAAAAATCCATAATCTCAGTTCTGATTTATTCATTATTAACACCATTTCAGGGGAGACAAGTTAAAATGTTCACGAGTGTGGAAAATCTTACACATTATCACACCCAAGGAATCTCTCCGAAGCTGGGGGTCATCAATTCAATTTCAATGATCACAAGCTATTTAGATACGAGGCAATCAACATATATTCTCTCACTGAGAGAAATTCCTTGAGGCTCGGTGAGGGTCAGGGGATGAATGACATGGCCAAGCCCGATTGTCCTTTGAGGTGACAACAATGTTATTGCTGTCTACACTGTGAAGACTGTAGACTTCACACCACTGAAGTCTGTGGTCTCTCAAGGAGGCAGCTCCAGGATTGTGGAGCAACAACGAAACAGTGCCATATAATAATGCAACTTTCGAGGGAAAGTTAAGGTGAACATGCTAACCACTGCAATTTGCAAGCGAATTAAATAGTATAAGATGCATTTAAATAGGACGACAGAATGATGAGAGATGCTGAAAGTGCAAGGTGAATGAAGCAGGTAGCAACTTTTATTCAGCTTTGATACCAGTACAAAGGGGTTCAATGTAATTTTGTAGGTGAAACGTAGAAAAATATGGGCCATGTTTTGTACTTTTCAGATACCTGCTGGCATGAGCTGAACTCCAGGCACTTCTGTCGATCCTGCATCTGGTACAAAAGATGTCATCAGTGGGTTCTCCATTCTTGTGACCTCCTCCTGGGAGCCAGTGGGAAGCTCTTCAGCGTGGTGCACCTGGTCATACTCTGAACTAGGGGTGCTGGAGCAGAATGGCTGTGGAGTGGCTCTGCCTGACCCACATACAAAGCCACCATCCTGGAGAAAGAACAAGAAGGTAGAGATCTGGTGAGCGGAAAGATCAGGGAACTAGGAAAAAAAAAAAAGGTGGCAGCAGTGCCCAAAGATCGAATCTCACCTTTATCTGGATTTCAATTTGTCTGAGCTGTTGAATCCAATCTGGCTCCATTTGCAACTCCTGTTCAGATCTTTCCTTCGACTGAGGGTCAGAGAATCGCAGCTGAGAGGAAATCTTTTGGAGCACAATGAGACCAAATAGTGATGGGAGAAGGGGGAAGAGAAAAGAAAGAGTATTAATATAATCAAATTAATACAATTAATAAATCCTGTTATATAACTGCTCTTGGTTTTTACCAGAGTGCCAACCGCTCATCTCAAATGACCTCCCATTGAACTGATTTGCTGAGTTTAATTTCCAATCATGTGTAAACTGGAGTCACCCATAGGCTGTAGCTGCTTTTTACTTCATGGATATGAAACTTTAAAGTGGAGAGGCAAAGTTTAAAGGAGTGGTGCAGGGCAATATTTTGCAGAGATGGAGTTGATGGTATCTGTCCGGTAGGATGAGATGATGCCTGCAGTGTCAGTAGCATACGAAAGGGCAGTGATCACTGCTGCTTGTAATTACATGGACTTCGCAGAAAATGCTCATTCAGCTCAGAAGGGTCACCAGGCTGTTTATCCTTTACACGCTATTCCCATCTTTCTGCATGTCACCTGACTGGCATAATCTTGCATTCATTTCTCTAGTTTTATATATTTTCCCCTTAAATGCATCCTATTTTTTTTGGACATTTTCACTTCTCTCCGGTAAAGTTCCACTCAAATTTTTCATTGTGTTTATCTTACATTCATGGCCCTTTGGCTTCTGGCAGAGACATGTTTTTGAAAAACATATTTACATTCTACAGTCAATTATCCTACCTGAATGAGCTGTCCCAATAAGACGTGTGAATAATAGGCTGGATTCCTGAGGATGGTTCTTGAAATGACTTCACAATAGTGAAAAGCTTGTGCCGCCAAGCCCATCTCAGCCAGTCGACATGCGTAAATGAATTTAAACACCTAAGAGGTTGAAACAAAGTTCACCTTACAAAAGCAAGTAGTCAAACCACGACAAATTGTCATTTTCAAGTTACAAGGAGCTTTGTATGTGGGGGGGAGGATTTTGGGGAGAGCGTAAACATAACTTCAAGTTTCTCATACCTGAAAGTTGGGAAGAAAGCATGTTTGGCTGCCCAATGCCTGTGCGTACTCGTATGCCTCTGTGCGCTGGATGGCTTCATTTGAAGCAAATTTCAGAAATGACCAACTGAAAGTAAAATCAAATTTTTCAGAACATAATCTGAAAACTGCCGTTTGATGTAGTCATTATTAAATTACTGCTGTTTTTGGTTCTGCCACATCCCAGACTGAAAATTGAACACCAAGCAAATGGCCATCCTTATTAGGACCAGTTAATATCCCACACAAAAGCATGCTCAAGATCCTAGCCCACTCCTGGATCTGGAGTGGAGTGTTGTGCACTAGTGCTGCAGCCACTCTATAAGGTCGCCACTGGGAAAGATTGCTCCTTTTTGTAAAATAAATTAAATTAAAGCCGTGTCCTCACATTGGACTATTCTGAGGAACAGCAAGGGGGCTCTTTTCCAGATCAATGTTTTTCATTCAACCACCCGAGATGATTACATTTTAGTTCTTGCTCTGACTATTTAGCTGCCATGTTCATTGACTTGATGGCTCAGACATGTAGGAGAAACGCCACATAAATACTTGAAGCTCATCTGCAATAACGCGTCAGCAAACCAGTATTACAATCACAGAACTGTACTGTATTTATTACCGCGAAGAGCGGACGTTGAAAAGACATCTAATACTCGTGGCCTAGCATTTCACAGCCAAGTGAAAGAGCAATGTGTTGAAACTACGATTATACGCAGGGCATACGACCAACTGTCTAACAAAGCCTCGCCAAGTCCCACTGGGAGATCCAGCTCTCCTCAGGTGGCTTCTCTTGTCAGCATGACAAAGCTATTCTCCATATCAGAAATCTTACACATGCCAAAAATACCAGGTTTCAGATTTGATTTCACACTTGCAGCCCAGATATGGCACATCTTGTAGCATTTTTTTTCTCTGAATTAGAGAACCGCTGATTTGCTGCACGCAGTTAAAACACAATCTGGGCAAACAAATCCTGTGTAATACTGAAGGAGTTTCAACTGTGGAAGACGCAGGTTTTTGTGGCAAGGGGTGGACAAGAAATGACCACCCCCCTCACCCCTTGCTGGAAGTGCAGAAGGAAATTGCCCCTGGGGTTCCCGCCTAACATTTATCAAAATGCCACCAAAACATATCCTCTCATTCATTTTTTTCCCTTACGATTTGCTATGCATAAGATGGCTAGTACATTTATAAGAGAACACCCCAGTCTGGGATTTCAAGGAGTTAAAGTTAATGAGTTGCTTCTTACCTGGCTAGTAAATACAAGACATTACACCAGCTCACCTGTGATTTGAACCAATCAGAACGAGTTTTGTAGATTTTCTAGTGTATACTCCAAATCCAACCTGTGCCATCAGGTAACAGAAATGAGAAGCATCTAATAATCCCTTGACAGCTACAAGGAAAGAGGACAACGGATGTTAACATTGTCTTCATACCTTCATTCAGCCCCTGAAACCTACTTTGCCATTTCATGAGAATAAGCTCAACCCACATTTCCCCACAATATAAAGTGCTGGAAGAACTCAGTGAGTCGGACTACATCTGTGGAGGGAACGGATAGGCGACGTTTCGTCCATGAACCCTTCTTCAGAGTCTGAAGACTGTCGATCCAAAACATCATTTATCTGTTCCTTCCACAGATGCTGACTGACCCGTCGACTTCCTCCAGTACTTTGTGTTTCCAGCATCTGTGGTTCTTTGTCGCGATTTAGCCACCTTAATTCCACAAACCTCCATGACACCCAAACCACAGATAAATCTCATGAACATTACAATTACCTCCCCCACCAACCTCACTACATTTTTTGAAGAGGATACCAGATTTCTCTACACATTGTACGGAAATGGATTCAATGTACTAAATGGATTGAAGTATTTTTGCACTCTTCAAATAAACATTATTAGACTTGTTTACAAGCATGGAAGGACTATTGGGATTGTTTTCATTCGTTGGCTAGCTTAACTCTTTGACTTTATGTATCACCATCAAAAGGGTTGAAAAACATCACTTTTTAGGAAGCAATTAAAAGATGGCTCCCATGGAAAAAGGAGAAAATGGTGGAGGGGGAATTAAGCATCATTATTTTCAGATACTCCTAGAACATACCAAGCGTATCTCCCATGGTGGTGATGGTTCTTCTGTCCAAGTCTGGTCCGTTGGAAAGGTTGGACAGCACCATGGCAAGGTGGGGCCGCCAGTCTCCCCACTTCTCTTCTCCACAACACTGAAAGGGGAAAAATAAGCAAGAGACAGGCATGTTACAGGCTAGAAATGTCTTAACGTTACTGAGATTCCTGATCTATGAACAACTGTACTGCACTACAGTGGGTTGGCAATCAAGACTTGGGAAGAGCGGGGAGTATGGAAAGCCGATAATATTTTCTTCAATAGGCAGTTCTTAGTACTGCTCAATGATAAAATATTTCACTTTTCATTGTGCCATTTCATTGAAAGCAGTGTCAGTATGTCCGGTTGGGTTCTCCGGGATCTCCGGTTTCCTCCCACACCTCAAAGATGTAACGGTTTGTAAATTAATTGGCTTGGTATAATTGTATATTGTCCCTAGTGTGTGTAGGATAATGCAAGTGTGCGGGGATCGCTGTTCGGTGCAGACTTGGTGGGCCGTAGGGCCTGTTTCCGCGTTGTATCTCACAACTAAACGCAACTTACTTTCTCCAGAGATAAGTGTTGGATGAGTCAGTGCTGATAGTTTAAAAAATAAAAAAATCGATTGAAAAGTAGAAATCAGACTCACCGTTGCTGCAGCTGGCATGCGGCCTGACATCAACTGGTACACTGTCTGCAGAGGATCATTGATGGGTAGGCTATTGGCAAACCTACAAAGAACAAAGCTTAACTTATTAGACACTATATTATATTGGGTAGGATTTCCTAAGGATAAAACATCAGGGCATATCAAGATGACAGAAGGCAAGGTGCAATTTATTTCCAGCTCCCCTGTTCTGAAGGACAGGGCAGGGTCAATTGAGGACAATTCTGTTCTATCATTCCTTAAGCCAGAACAGTTGCGATATACCATGCATCAGCCCAAGACTTCACCCCAGATAAGGACTGTTAATAGACCACTCATCTTCGCGGGTAACCATTGAGCCCAACCCATGACCAGAGATCTGGATAGCATTCTAGAGCATAAACACATAGTGGATTCTGCCACTTCACTGCTAAATACTTTGTCAAATGCCCAGGAATCCACTGGGCCAGGCAAAGTCTATTCATACATTCAGATTTTGCTGATGTTGCTTTAGTAAATGATTCACTTATGAGAATGGTGTGAAATTAAGGTCCTTGAGGTTTTGTTCAAATACATACTTGACCAATAATATTAGTCATCTAGCAACTTTTCCAGTAGTCTAAAACTCGACATGATATTGCAAACGTGATCTACACAAATTTAGCTTTACTACTGCTTTGTAATTCTAATCGTGCACCAAAGATACATGGGAATTTTGGACAATATTGAACGGAGACCCTACCTGGTCATGACCTTTGCATGCGTCCGATTGTCCATTTTGCTGGCCAGTAAGAGAGCGTGACCCCACAGACCATGCTTCATTGCAGATTCCAGGGCATCCTGCAAACACATCTCGTTCAACAAGGAATACATGTCACATTGCCCAATCTCCTCCCCCCCCCTCCAACATTCCCATTGGAACCAGTGCCAGCCCATCAAGGAGATTTGAAGATCTGATAAATTACCTTCTTGCGGCCAAAGAGGAGCAATTCCCGGAAACGCTCGGTGTCCTTGCTGGTACACTCTGTCACAATGTTGTCAAGGAAGCTGTCAGTAAGGAGAGAGGCGCAGGACTCATCCTCTGCACGCGGAACCAGGTCGTTGTTGAAGTCAATCAGATTGGCTTCATTTGGCGATTTGCCAGGAAGCCAGACGGATCGATGTTCCCGCAGCAGGAGCTCAGCAATGTCTGTACCAATCACTGTCTGCAATGCACAATGATGCCAAGAAACACTTTCATTTACAATCCCAACAAAATGCAAACAGAAAACTTGCTTTAAGCTTTGATCTTTGTGGTACTCAATGGTTATGGAACTGCAGCCAGTGGGCATTCAATATCATCAACTCCCTAGAAGTAAGAGGGAAATGGAAATAAAATGTACACATAGCATGTTCCCAAACTCAGCACATTCCTATTGGCAATTTACAAACAAATAAATGCAGTACATAGAATCCTGCACACACGAGATTTCATGCACTGTATTAATTATTGGATAAAATAATATTTCAGAGATGTTGGCTAAGGCATAAATATTAATCTGCCACACTAGGAAGTCTCGAAGTACATGTTAATTTCTGCAGATGGATGCGAGAATTACCAGGAAACATTTCACCCTCGTCTATTGTAGCAATGTTACAAAATTTTGAGATTTAAAAAATCAAGTCTGCAATTTATCCCATCAGATAAAGCATAACAATAAGTTTAATTTGACACCAAATTCACTTTCATATCTCAAGTATTAAAAAAGTTATGACCATTTTCATACTCGGAAATTAGCATCTTGTTCCCTATTGATTTTCAATGGACATTACAAAAAAGCTGTGATCTTGGATAGTCAAACGCCCATTTCTTAAGGAAAGATTAACATTTTTAAATAGCCTAAGTGTCCAAAGATTATTCACAAATAATTCACAATATAACATGATTTTTATATCTAATTTACATTAATTTATAGGCCAAATGGAAGGAATTTAGTGTTCAATTGCTGTAAATAAATGCCCATTTAAATCGGCTTTCTAGTGGGTTCATGTGGAACGCGCTGGTTTAGAACGTTGACATAGCGCTGGATTAGTGCCCTCAAATGCCGAGAAAAATACTGCGGGATATAAAAAGCCCAAAATGAGCTACTCGCTATAGATAACTTGATATTCAGGGTTATATATATATGCCCCATTTAATGTAAAAATAAGGTACATACCTTTAATTGTTTGCTCTATAAAACCCTGGGGCTGCGAGAGGTTGCGGAATCAGACAGTAATTTTAAAACTATTAGAACTATATTATCGAGGCCTATAAAACTAATAATACCTTTTGCGACCGGGTCTTGCAGCGATTTTTCGTTAATGATTTACTATGCTGAACATGTGCGATTAGTACAGCCTAGTAAAAATCGCGTTTTAAACCCGCCCCCTCCAAACAGCGCCAAAATCGCCGACATGGCTGAGGGCAGATTCCTAATGACGATTCAGGTAGGTTTTGTAACATACCTATCTATTGTTGTACAGTCTATGCATACCACTGCCATCCCTTGTATATAATCAGTGCATGCGCAGAAAGAAATGAAATCTTAGTCCTACCCAGTTAAGAGGATCACATCACAGTGGAGGCATTAAATGCAAACCAGGCAATTGTTTATCAAGCATAAAGCAACCAATGCAAGTGAGATTACGTGGCTTCAATTCCAGAAAACTCATAAAATTCAGACTCACCCCATTTTGCCTACATAGCAGGACAATCAGGTCCCATAACAAGTTGGCCGACTCCTTGTCCAGTAGCTCTTCATTTCTTAAGCACTCTGTCGCCTTGTTTTGGGAAAAGGTGATGACATCAACTTTATGAGTCTCTTCCCTGAAACAAAATCAGATTGAACCTTCAACCTTTAAACTTCACTCAGCACAGCAATTATTTAATCAGGAGCAGTGCAGGAAGTTTAAGGAGTACAGTTAAATAGAGGCAACCTTGAGATGTGGATTGCGTAAAAGTGGAGGCAAATCAACATTGTGTATAAAGCCAGACAAAAATGCTGGAGAAACTCAGTGGGTGAGGCAGCATCTATGGAGCGAAGGAAATAGGCAACGTTTCGGGATGAAACGTTGCCTATTTCCTTCGCTCCATAGATGCTGCCTCACCCGCTGAGTTTCTCCAGCATTTTTGTCTACCTTTCGATTTTCCAGCATCTGCAATTCCTTCTTAAACATTGTGTACAAAGCTAACGCTTTCAGATTATTAGGATGTACTCTGATATCTTCTCCAGAGACTTGTATTGGGTTCTAGTTTTTCATTACATGTGTGAAAAATTAGGATAAAAGGTACAAAGTCGTGTTAAAAAGATTTTATAGATGGAAGTTAGAAGACCCAGCAAATTATGCAATAGGAATTGAGAGGAAGTGGTAAATCTCTAAAACAATGCATCAAATATAAAAACATTATTACAAATGATAACCATTGTTATGTATCTTAGAAGGACTGGGGGGGGGGGGGGGGGGGGGGAATGTGGAAATGTGGCCGTTCTGAAAAAGGCGAAAGTTTGTTTCAGTTACTGGGCCGGGAGCATGGCACTCCCAAATCCCAACTGAGGACACTGCGGTGCTGGCTTGAAGGGCCGAATGGCCTCCTCCTGCACCTATTTTCTATGTTTCTAAACACCTCAGCAGTGCTACATTAGCTTTGTTAAAGAGACATGCAAATCCATCATTCTGATGCTAATCTTTAACAACTCATACCGAGACGACTCTACAGTATTGTGGCTTGTATTTAAGTTTAGACAGTTGATGGTGATCTAATCAAACTAATTAAAATGATTAAGGAATTTTCTTCCCTGTAGTTACCCTGTTTAGGGGGGGGGGGGGGGGGGGATCATAACCAAGGGGAATCATAACACAAGTTTAATATTAGGGTTAGCCCATTTAGAAGCCAATTTCAAAAAGCACTTTGCACTAATTCTACAAATAGTTTGAATTATTAGGTAAGATTATGAAAAGGACAATTGGAAGTATGGCAAGAGCAACTGTGAAGCTTAAGGCTAAGACTAAGGTAGGACTTCTAGGCAAGGTGCACAGGAAAAAAGACTGGAAAGATAACTCCATGATCAAACTACAAAATCAAATTAATGTCACAAGTGTTAATCCTAAATAAAGGGTGTTATTCATGCATTTGTAATTTTTTTATAATAAAAAAATAATTTCAAATCTTCATTTTAAGTGAAACAATACAAACTTTTAATCATATTGTGTCTCTTCCATACCTCAAAATAGTTTACTTCTGGGACACGGGTCATTATGAAGACCTGCTAATTATACACAGACAAATTGACCAACTCTGTCAATTGCTGGTCCTGTGTCAGAACCAGCGTACAACCAAAATCTCTCTGGGAGGTGTGGAGTCAAGGAACTTACTTTGCTAATGGCCCTGGGAAGCTCCTCAACTCCTCCTGTTCAGGCATGTGCTGCAACATGGTCTGGAAGCAGAACAATACATGTCAGCGATGTAATCTAAGATAGTGAATTCTCCAGACAGATCAGCTACAATCAACAAGTATTCATTTTCGTCTCCCTCCTCAGATGCTGCACAATTTGTTGAATAGCTCGAACATTCTCCGTTTCAAGTTCAGACCCCCCAGTCTCAACAGATCCTTCTGTTTTACAGCCAGCACAATGATGTAATATTAACACACATGCTGGATGATCCAGAGGTATGAGCAGTAATGAAACAATCAGGCCAAAACAAAAGATATTATGAATGTTAGAAGAGTAGTCCTGATCCCTGCTATGTATAATCTATTGTACCTCCAGGCTGTGTATTTCAACCAGAGCTGGCTGGCCTTCTGAAGGCAGGTTGCTCAACACTTTCAGCAACTGCCCTCCAGGGCTAAACCGGACACAAAGATGAGGAACTGTAAATTTCTCTGGGGTCACAGGTCTTGGAGGAGCTGGTGGGAAAAAAAGGTTTTAATGCAAAGGATTGGCTCAAGCAAACTTTGGCTCATCTGTAGAAATCCCCATTTACAGCCCCTGACATCCCAACGGTATAGTAGCCTATAACTTACTCCCAGATATGTCATTAACCCTACACCAATCCCAGGTTTTCCACCATTTCACATAAAATTCCTTCAGTTTCGCTCCATACATTAACTTTGAGATTTCAGTTCGACATACCATGTCCCTGCTTGTCATTTTATGTGACTGTACGTATAGATTTGTTAAACAGGATTAAGTGTGGATGAACATACCCGTCTCCACAGGCTGCCAGCCTGTTTCTGCTGGGTATCCATATTGATAATCAGAATAGTTAGGTTGGACAGTGTTTTCTGAGTATTGCCCATATGTGTAATCGGCAGCGATGGTTGGCTGACTCGGTTGTTCAAAAGGGACAGCCAAATCCTGTTGACTCCTGTAAACCTGGCTCTACAGAGGATAAAGTCCAGTTAGAGGGCGAGGGATCATTTGCTTATTTTACAGACATGCATTGTTTTATTTTCATGCAATCCCACTGTAAGGTCTCCTGTCCAGAAACATAATGGAAACAAGATGTGCAAACACATCGTTCTGCAACTCTGTCATCCTGCCAAAGTACGTGGCAATGCAATCACTAGAAGGATCACACAGCAAAACAGTGAAGGCAGGAAAAATAATAATAATAATAAATAACAGGAGGTATATATATAACAAAAACTTATTTTAAGATTAAAAATTATTTTCATTAAAATAAGTGATGATCAACAAATGCACAAGAACCCTTGGAGATGGAGAGAGAAATAGACATCATCAAGCACAGCCTGCATCTGGATTCATTATCAATGGGGAAATTTAAAAAAAATGTTGTGCAGAAGACAAAAATCAACACATCTCAAACGTGAAACCCTCATGACAGCGCTTGACGCAGCAAGAAGATATGCTGTCTCACAGTGTCAGAGACCCGGTTCGATCCTGACCCCCTGCTGCTGTCTGTTTGAAGTTTGCACGTTCTCCCTGTAATCGAGTGTGCTTCCTCCGGGTGCACCGATTTCCTCCCACATCCCAAAGGCGTGTAGGTTTGTAGATTAATCAGCCTCTAAAATTTCCCCTAGCACGTAGGGAGTATATGTGAAAGTGGTATAACAGAACTACTGTGAATGGGTGATCAAGTGTTGGCATGGACTGTGTGGGCCAAAGGGCCTGCTTCTTATGCTGTATATTTCAATCAAAGATGAACAGCTGTATTTGAAGCTACAGCAATCCCACTGCGATTTGTAGTGGGCGGCCACTTCCACAGGGCAGGAGCCCCGCACTACCTGCTTGAACCATGCTACTCACCTGCTGGGACTGGGAGCTGAAGCTGCTGCGCCGACTCCTCACACTGTGGGAGCTCAGCGCACTGTGAGCAGAATGTTCGCTGTGCGTACTGCGCCGATCAAATTCGTCGGGGTATGGGTCTCGTCGACTGCTTTCATCAAAACTACTGTCATATCGAGGGTCATACTGCCAGAGCTCTTCATAGCCATTCCGCCTAGTAAACAAAATGCATTCGGATTAATGTCTTACTCAAAGGAAGATGATCTGTAAGGAAACCATTGCCATTGTCTATCACTGCACTCCAAGTTTCAGTGACTGGACAAGCACAAGTGCAATTCCTGATTTATGCCCATTTTATTGACAGGACCTGGACTAGATCATGGCTTAGACAAAGAAAAGCAGCAGAAATGAAGGTCAACAGGTGATGTCGGCACTGCTAACCACATGAACTAATTATAATTATGGGAAGGGGAAGTGAAATTGTTTAGTCATAATAACCCAGGCATTCATGAAGTGGGGCAGGCGTAATCTTAGCTCTTTCTCCAGAGAAACGCAGGTTGCCCCGAGACAGGAATGTACCCAGGCACAAGACTAAAGGGGCTGTCCCACTGCGGCAACCTAATTGTCAAGTTTAGGAGAGTTTGAAAAAGTCATGTTGAAGACCTCCTTCGACTATGTAGAAGACTAGCTTCGACCAGCTTTGGGAAAATTGGACAACGAATAGTGGAGAGTGAAGCCTACCTCCTTTGATCTCCTTCGACTATGTTGAAGACTATCTACGACTACCTTTGACTACCTTCGATTATCTACGAATAACATGCCGACCTACTACAAACTACTTTGACTAAACCTACAAGTAAAAAAAAATATCAATTTTTTTCCACGGCGACTTTTTTTCCTTGCGAGCATTTTTCAGCATGTTGAAAAATACGCCGCGACCTAACTGAGGCCTCGAGTACGCGGGGACTACTCTCGAGCATGAAGGAGAGTTACAAAGACCTCCTAGGACCTTGTGTCAACCATGCTATGAGTACGAGTCGAGGGCAAACTCTTCTAAACTCGCCAATAAGGTCGCCGCAGTGGGACAGCCCCTTAACCTGGTGCACATTGCACCCCACATTGAAATGGGGGCACGTGGATGGGGTTTTGGGAATGAAACTCCAATGTAACCCGGGATCTGCTCTTAACACAAAGTCAGTATCAATAAGAGTAAAGGCAAAAACTAAAAAAAAAAATTCTAAAGTACGACTCTCCATATACCCCAATTCCCTTATCAGAGAGGTACAATTAATTACAGGCTCCAAATTTACTCAAATCCTCGTAGCTAAATACAGGCAGTTCCCAAAGCCTATTCAGAGCTGCTGCATCTACAAGCCAGACATGTCCATTTTCTGCAGTAAGCCGACATCCCTCTGTAAGCACTTGGATAATTCTTTCATTTTATTGAATAATGATCCCAGCATTCCCCATAATTAAAGTAATGGAACATAAACTGCACTCAGTCATAAAATGAAATATTATGTTATTGCTAACCTGAACAATGCTAAATGCCAAATGGAAGTAGGGATCCCACTGCCCCTCATGTTTTGGAGTATTTTGGAAATTCCCTTAGTACCTCACATGCTATTCACAGCTGGAAAAAGCCCCACAAATTGAACCAAAATACAGAAACTTCAAAAGGAACACAAATCTGTTTTACAGATTTAGTTTAGTGATACAGCACGGAAACAGGCCTCCCGGCCCATCGAGTCCGCGCCGGCCAGCGATCACCTGTACACTCGTTCTATCCTATACACCAGCTCCACTAAATCAACTAACAATGGGAGAAGAGGAGCAGAGCAATCTCATATTCACCTGTCTCCATAGGGCTCCCGGTAGTAAGGTTCCCGTGCTTGATAAGATCCATAATACCAGTATGGACGATCATAATCTCTATAGTCTCTGTATCTGGGATCGTAGGCAGCCAGGTCATACCTCTCCCACTGAGCTGGGTCTGACAAGAAAATACTTTAATAACATAAAGTGTAAAACACAAAGGCACATCAGGCACAGTTTGAGAATTCATAATTTTGAAACACATCACCAGCTTAGTATGCCTCAAAATGCTTTACAACCATTGACTACTTTTCACTGTGTTACTGCTACTATAGAGGAAAGACGACTGTCAATTTGCCCAGCACAATCTCCCACAAATAACCAGATATTATTTTTGTTTAAATTTGATCAAGAAATAAATAATGGCCAGGAGATCGTGGGAAAGCACCAATCTTCTTGAATAGTATTCTTAGCATAAGACTATGAGGAGAGTCATTATTATAAATCAGAGTAAAAAAAACCTGAAACATCAAAAACATGCTTAGTTACCAGCAAGCAGCAAGATAAGAAGTCAGCTAGTGCTGTATAAAAACTGGCAAGCAGCACTCTAATCACCAAATTAAGGTCACTTTGGGGCATCTGTTAAAACTGTGGTATATTAGGCAATTCTACAAACAAGAGTCCTGTTTCCCTCACTGAGGCAATAAAATAACTTGCAGAAACAGATTGTGATTCGACTGGGTGACATTGAATCAGGTGGAATAATTTCACAGTAAATGGAGACAGCTAATGGGATAAACACTAGTGTGGGTCTAATGATTCAAACACCTCAGCTTTATTAGCAACATTCTACAAATGTAAAATGCCACATACAGTAGTCAACCCAGGTTAAATATTAGCAAGTTTCAGTTACAAATTCCTTTTCTGGTTTTGGGCATAATGGCATGTCAGCACTTCCTGGTACAAAGTCAGCATTTATTGCCACAACACTGAGCAGATGCTTCAGAATCAACTACACTGTGCATACACCAGACTATCAACAAAGGCACATTCCTGCCACTAAAGTAATAGGAATGAAGTTGACATATTTTCACCTTTTTCATAGAATATAAAACATTTGGATTCTTTTTTTTTCCCCCAATATTCATACGTTCTCACTGCCATCAGGAATTCAAGTAATATTCTTGGTGAGTCCAAAATGTTGGTCTGGTAACATAACCAATATACTATAATCACTAGGTACACAAAAATGCTGGAGAAACTCAGCGGGTGCAGCAACATCTATGGAGCGAAGGAAATGGGCAACGTTTCGGGCCAAAACCCTTCTTCAGACCCTATAATCACTGGTAGCTCAGGTTATCGCACAAGCTCAGTCTGAAGAGGAAGGAATATCCTCCCACCTTAGTGATGTGGTGACAACCTTATGTAACTGGTCCTATTAGGCTAACTAGACTGTTTCTACACTATGCAATCCAATACACTCTTTATTAGGCCTGAGGCACTAACAGTTAGACCTGCATAATATATTACATTGCATTTGGACCAAAGAATAGCCAATTAGCCCAACAGGACCACCTACTCCACTCTAGCCTCATACCATAATTGCGTGGACCAACATAGTCCTTTATTCCCTCCTTCCTCATTTATAGGGTACAATCAAACTATTTCTTCTGAATTCCCCTTTGAATTTCTTGACAGTACTGAGATGATACTGATGGTACTGAAGAACTGCCCTTCAAAAGGCCTTGTGGCACTTAAGCAATCTGGTCTCGTGGCTTAGGCTGACATCATATCGTTCAACCCACCAGATCTTTCTAAGGGACAGGATCCAGTTGATTATAATATTCCCAAAAGAAATACAGATCATTTTCAAAATCTAGGTTTAACCATGTCACAACATGGTACACAGCCAAAAACAACTTTCTGCAGGTTTACATTATCAGCCATCTTACTTCACTGACCTCCCCACTAACAACACAGGCTCTCCCACAAAATAGAAAAGGGGTCTTTTCTTACCTCTATACTGATATTGACCATTATAATAATCTGCATAGTAACCAGCATAAGCCTCTCGTCCACTTCTTCCACTGTAGGGGTCTTCAGTGTATCCTTGCCTGAGAAGATTAGCAAACGGATGGAAAATGTTATTGAAAGATTTTATGCACTGCCTGTCCACTGAGGATTCACATAAGGGCAGCAGAAACAACTGCTCCCGACAACAGGTTGCTGAGACATTGATTTCATTCATTGCCGCAGCATCACACAGATCAACAAATGGAGGGGTAGGCACGGGGCTAAGAGGATTGTAAAACCAATTGTCCAGAATTAAACTGGAATTTAAAAAAAGTGAAATTAAGGGTACCTAACAGAATGAGAGCAGATGCATAACATAGGTGGGGGAGGGCAGTAGCAAGAAAAAATATCCAATCAATTTGACGAAGGGACTTTGACCTGACACGTTACCCATTTCTCCTCCCTCTCTACTTGGCTACGCAGTCATGGGTGTACAGGGAGTAGAGCAAAGGAATGAGTACACAACCCTGAGGGGCACTGGCATGAAGGATCAGGATGAAGGAAATGTCTAACTGACTGAGGTCTGCCAGTCAGAAAGTCCAGTAGGCAGTTGCTGATGGATGCTCCAAGGCAAACCTACAGAAATTTGGAGATGAGTTATTCAGCCATTACAATGTTGAGGGATATCTGTAATCAATGAATCGCATAATGTCATAGGCGTTCTTATTATCCAGCTGATCGAAGGCTGAATGCAATGCCAGAGAGATGGCATTCTCCGTCGGCCTATTTTACATGCAAATTGCAAGTAGACTAGATTGCTCAGAAGACTGACACAGATGTGAACCATTACCAGTCTTCCAAAGCACTTCACTATGGTCAATGTTAGAGCGAAGGGAAGTAGTCATTGAGTCAGGTCACTTTATTTTTCTTGGGGAATGGAATGATGGTGGTTTCCTTGAAGCAGATGGAACTGAAAATTATTAAGTGATAGGTTGAAGATGATGGTGGCCGGTTGATTGGCGCATTATTTCAAAACCCACCCAGGGACTCCATCCAGGCCAGCTGCTTTCCAGACGTACATGGCAAGTCATAAATGCACACAGAACAAAGAATAGTACAGCCCAGCAACAGGCCCTTCATCCCACATGCCTGTGCAAAACACAATACCAAGAGCCTCTGACTAGTTTTGAAATTCTCCCTTGATATCATTGCAAAGATCAAGTTTGGCCAACTTACAGTGTAGGGTCTTCCTCTGGAAAGCCTGGGACCTGGCCTTTAGCAGAGAGCAATCTCCCTATTCATCCAAGGTTTCTGGTTAAAATGGACCGTCGTTGACTTTACTGATGTGCAGAGAAGGAATGCCAGGTTTGGGGAGCGCAATAATTAATGACTATTCAGTGATTTGGAAATGATCCCAACTGCCTGCTCATCCTTCTAGGTAGTGGAGACCATGGCTAGTCAAGGTAACGAAAGTAACCGGTATGGGTATCAGATAAACCTGCAGGGGTAGGAGATTGCAACCTTCACGTGGTCCACCCCGTTTCGACTAATGCAATCAACCCGACGTGCACAAACAAAAGATCAAGTCAAGAGAGTTTATTGTCAAGTGTCCCAGATAGAACAATAAAATTCTTGCTTGCTGCAGCACAAAAGAGTATTGTAAGCATAAATACAGATCAGTTAAATGTGTCTATATAGCATAGACCATATATACACACACACACACAGATAAACAGATAAAATGGAATAGGCTGTTATAGTTTATCGTTTGTTTAATGGCAAGTTTAATAGCCTGATGGTTGTGGGGAAGAAGCTGTTCCTGAACCTGGATGTACCAGATTTCAGGCTGAATAGAATAGACCAAGTTGACCTACAACTTTAGGCTGTGCACGCCAAACGCAAGAAGAAGAAGATAAACCTGCGGTGGGCTCAGTTACAATGTCCCACATTGGTCAATACATCATTTGTTTGTCAAGATTCATAATCAATGAGGCGAGGAAAGATCAGATTTTTAGGGAAGGGGCAAAACAAAGAAGCAAATTAAAACATTCTAAAACAATCCTAAAGAAATCTAATAGGTGCAACAACTGAAAAGCTGTCATTAGCTACTAAGAATAATAAACAGGCTCCCTCTTATGAAGTGACAATGAACATACCTAGAGGATGGTCTGTCAGAAGATTGACTTGTTCTGGAGCTGGGTCGACTGGTCCTTTCCCTCTCTTGATCCTTGGAACCTGCATTATTAGCATCGTACCTGGCATACTGGGCGTTGTAACGCCGGTATGGATCACCCTGAAGAACAAGCACAATTTAAAACCTGGGTTCTGGCAACCGATCAAAGCTAACAAAATAAAACAAGTTTCAATTGGTTGATTCCCGACAAAAACCTTCGACCAACATCAACAAAACATATAATGACAGCATCTCGAGTGCTCTGGCAGAACTTGCTTTGTGCAATTTACTGACCTGCTTCATCATAACATGCCCATATTTTAAGTCCCGCCGTACAGGTGCCTAAAGGCACAATGGGCAGCATGTAAATCAAGTTCCCTCTATTAGCCCCGTTCATCTCAATCTCGGTCCTCTATTCTATAGGCCTCAGAAATCAACACGGTGAGCATTTCTGACTATGCTTTGATCGATGAGTGGTCGTAGCTTCTCCAGCTCTTCTAACTGCCCAGCCTTGAAGCTGCTTCTTGAATCTCCCAAAAGCTCCCTCAATTCTCATTTGCGATGCTCCAGTTTCATGAAGCTTTTTCAACACCTCTTCATAAGTACCAGTGCCAAATTTAATATGATCCCCAGTGCGCCGCGAAGCTTGTGCTGGGTGCAGCAGAAGAGTGGATGGAGTCAGAGGATAAGAGGCTACAGGGGTGAATAAAATAAAACATAAACATGCCCCCAACCTAGCCACCACCTCCCTTGATTATGAGCAATTTATATAACTGCCGAATAAAGTGATAACGATAACGGTAAAAAAAAAAAGGCAAGCGTTCAGTTACCTGATAATATGGATGGTTGCCTCTGGAACTCACTGGTGGATAAGGCAACTGTTGACCAACTCTGGGATCCACAGGTGGGTAGGATGGGTAAGGCACTGCATATGCCTGCTGAGGATCCGTGCCGTAATCCTGATACAGGTACGGATATGGATAGCTGTAGCCCACCTGCGGCAGCCCCTGAGGATACGGCTGCTGCAGTGGCACCTCCTGATGCGAGGGCAGCTGGGAGGCTGCTGCTGCTGTTGTTACAGGAACCTGAGCCACTGATTGCTGCTGTGTGGCAGGCTGGGCAGAAACCAACTCTGGGTACCCATAGCCCACAGGTGCGCCATGACTGCTGGCCAGCACCGAGCCGGGCTGATGCTGGTCAGAGTCATGAGCCGTGGGTGGGAGGGGCGGGGGTACTGCCTGTTGCCCCGTCATTGTGGCCATCGGCTGCTGCTGCTGTTGGACATCTTTGGTGACCTGCAGATAGAAACCTGGTTTGTCATTAATGCTGAGCCCTGCCACGTACGTCTGGCAAGGAGGAAGGTGCTGTGTGGTATTATTAAGTGGCAGGGAAGCAGGTTGATTAGCATTGGCGATGGACTGATTCGGTGGAGAGCGACGCAAGGTGAAATCAAGCAGCTCACAGTTGGCAGATGACTCAGGCTGATGAAAACCTGGATTTCTTACATCGTCTTTACTGATGTCACTGCGTGGCTGAAGAGCGGAGGTCGGGGCAATTATGGTTGCGCCAGGTACTCGGTTAGAGGGGGGGCTGGCAGCAGGGGTGCTCGTGTCCCTTGTTGGTGGTCCTCCACCTGCAAACCTCAGGTCGAGGTGACCGTCTGCAGCCAGATTGAGTGGTGTCTGGGCAGGTGGCGATCCGAGCGCAGTGGCAAGGCCAGCAGCTGGCGGTGCAGGGCTCGCAAAGGAAACGCTTTGGCCATCGCCTCGATCTCGCAGAGGCTGGTCGGGGCTGGACTTTGGAGCAGAGGAACTGGTCTGCAGAGGCCGAGCGAGTAGCACAGGTGGGTTTGGCGCAGCCAGAGATGGCATCAGCAGTGTGGCGTAGCTGGAACTTGCCTGGCCTTTGAGGGCTACACCTTTAGGTGCTTGGGGAGGATTCTCCATGTTGCCCACGAGCACTGGGTAGCTCGCTTCCTTGCTGCCATCTTGCGGAGGTGGGCCAACCTCAGCACAGGGTTCCTTGGCTGCTGTGGGCACAGCTGGAGCAGCTAGCGCCAGCACAATCCCGGCAGTGAAGTTCGGCAGCTCGTTCTGTGCCCACAGGGTGGCAGCTGGGCTCTCCGCTTTTGCACGGGCGCCGTGCATTCTCAAAGGTGTTCTCTTCTCTGACATCTCTGGCATGGGTGGCAACATACTTTCAGGAGCCGCTGGGCCTGCATACAGGTTTGAGCGAGTGTGCGGGATTGTGATGTTTTCCAAGTTGTCGGGTGGTTGTTCTAGGTTGCCTGGGGAGATATCTGATGCAGCTTGCTGCTGCCCCACAGTGCTGACTGCGGCCTGGCCCAGCTCCATCACCATGCTTGCTTGATCCACTTCCACACCCTTGACTGCGAACTGCCCGTGTGACCTCACGGGCTCAAACGAGCTGTTGGCGCTGGCTTGGAAGGTGGCCATCGGCTTTGGAGATGTGGGATTGGTGGGATGCGGCAACTGGCTGTAATACATAGTCCGCCCAGCGCTCTCCACCTCCCTGCCTGGATAGGAGGGGTCCTGACCGAGCGGGGAAGTGTCTATCTGCTCAAAGAAGCAGGAGACAGCATCGGTCGGTGGCTTCCCGCTCTCCTGCTGGATGAAAGTGTTCGGCGGAAGTTGGGAGCGTCGCAGACTTGAGCCGCTGCTGTGACTGGTGCTGCTGTGGTTCGAGGAGATGCTGTCCGATCGCAGAGGGTGAGGTGTCACGTCCGGGGTCTCCTGATTCACAGGTGGTCCGCCTGCTGTTCCAATATTTTTGGTGACATGCTGTCCCTGGTTTGCCAAGCCAGGCATGGGCTGGAATCCCAGAGAGATCCTTTCAGGTTCACTGGGCAACACTTCTTGGTTCGGTGCAAATTCAGAATTCTCGTCATTTTCCAGTGTCAGCCCATCCCCGCCACGCTGAGGCATAGTGGGATCCTTGATCTCAGCAGGGCCTCCAGAACCCTGGATGTAAACACCGTACGGGGCAGGTGGTGGGGGAAGGAAGCCCTGGGCTTCAACACCAGAGGCCCGACCCACTGCCTGCTGCCCTGACTCAGGAGGGGGCAATCCACTGAAGAACAGACCTTGACTTGGCTGAAAGGCATCTCCTGTCGCAACATCAGCTCCACACTGAAAGTTTCTTGCCAGGGTTTCTTTATTCTCTGCCTCGCCCCCTTTGAAAAACATAGAAACAGTACCTGGGTCAGAGTCTTGAGGGTGGCCTGACTGTGGGGGGAGACTGTCGGGTCTGGTAGATTGTTGAGGACATGGTTCTCGTGGGAAACTGTGTGCCCAGTCCTCTGGGTGGGCCAAGCCAGCGCCTGAGAAATTTTGTTGGTGCTGGGATGGGTGGAAGGGAGGTGGCCGACCACTGTCCTTGCGCTCTCCTCCAGTAAACTGGGCAAAAGACTCTGGCGGTGGATGCTGCTGCTGGCAGAAGCTGCCAGGAGCCGGGTTTTGGTGAGCTGGAAAAGGTGGCAGCTGGGCTGGAGAGTAGTAACTGCCGAAGCCCTGAGTCTGGGGGTCACTGGGTTGAAAGTAGTTTTGGACGGAGGGAGGCCGACTGCCGTGACTCGCCACCCACTGGGAGGAGGTGCTTGGCTGGAGCTGTGGTGGGAAAGCCGGTGCGCCAGGAGGAAAAGGAAGCGGTTCTTGCCCGTGGGAGTTCCTTGCTTGGGAAGGGGCGGCGCCGTGACGTGGCCCAAACTCGCCGCCTTCTGGCCCTAGCCCCGTGTGAAAGTACGAGGGCTCGGGGGGTAGGCCCTGCCCGGCGTCAGGAGGGGACGCGGGGAAGAACTGGCCATCACCAAAGCGTGGCATCGGGGCAAGAGGCGCTGCCGGTGCACCACATGGTTCTGACCGCTCACCCGGTGCGGTGGGCTGCCCGGGAAATGACCCCTGTGGGTTGTGCAAAGTGTCTGCGGGCCACCGAGGTGGAGCGTGGCTCCCGTCTTGCTGACTCAACAAAGGTGGAGGGAGCAGCGGGCCGCCACTGTTGGCGCCGTGCGGTGCTGCCAAGTCACCAGGGTGATTGGGCCGACTCAGTCCAAAAGGGTCGGTGACCGGTGGTAGCGGGGCTCCGGAAAGCGGCGTGTTGGGCCGTCTGAAAGGGGCGTTGCGGCGGAAGACATTAGGGGTGCCCCCGCTTGGTGGGGCTCCTGCAGCATTGGCGACTCCTGGCGATGATCTCGAGGGTGGTGGCTGCATGGCCAGGCTCTGCATCAAGGCGCGCGCAGCTCAAAACGTGTTCTCCAGGGGGTAGCAGGGCCGTCAGTCGTTCAGTGCCTGTGGGGGAGAGAGACCGACAGAGAGAGAGAGTCACTTTTCAGGTTCAGAGAGACAGACCATTACGTCTCATGTGCACAGAGATTTTCAATTGAAAACTGCCACCAACTGAAGTTTGAAACTGGACATGAAGTTCAAGTCAAATATGTGAAAACTTATTCTCACAACCTCAAGACTTACGAGACAGAAAAAGTCGCAGATGCTGAACCTTGAGCAAAAACAAACTGCTGGAGGAAGAGCGGATCAAGCAGCGCGGGGAAGGGAAAGAACAGACAACGTCGTTCAGTATATCATTGACCTATGTTCTTCAGACAGAACGTTCCCAACTTGAAATGACAGTCCACCTGGTCCAAGCCAACCACCAATTCACACTAGGTCAATGTTATCCCAGTGTCTCATCCACTAGGGGCAATTTACAAAGGCCAATTAACACACATCTTTGGGATATGGGAGGAAACTGGAATACCCGGTGGAAACCCATGTGGTCTCAGGAAAATCGTGCAAACTCCACAGACTGTACCCAAGTCTCTGACGCCGAGGAGCAACGGCTCTACCAGCTGCGCCACTGAGCTTTGGTTCAGAAAGTGTGCAGTTCTGTCATTTTAATTCCAAGTTGAATGATCGAATTTACCGGATCTAAAATACTTTGCTACATTGGCCCATTCGCACATGCTGGAAAGAGTGCAGAGATTTACGAGAATGTTGCCAGGACTTGGGGGCATGAGCAATAGGGAGAGGTTTGGCAGGCTACGACTTTACACCTTGGAACGCAGAAAGCTAAAGGGTGATCTTATAGAGGTGTATAAAATCATGGGGAATAGATAGGATAAATGCAGAGTTTTATATCAAGGGTGACATTTTCACTCGGAGGTGGCGGGTATGTGGATTGAGCCATCAGAGGAGGTAGTTGAGACAAGTACTATAACACCATTTAAACACTTGGACAGGATCATGGTTAGGAAATGGTTAGTGAGATATGGGCCAAAGATGGGCAAGTGGAACACTTACATGGGGCATCATGGTTGGCATGCAGTTGAAGGGCCTGTTCTTGTGCTGTAAGACTCTCAATTATTTAAGATGTCTTTCTAAATTGATGCTTTCATTCATATCACACATAATACCATCTACCTTTGCAGAATCTGATACCAAGTCCAATATACAGTGTAATAACAATGAACTGCAGACGCTGGTTTATATCAAAGATAGACACAAACGCTGGAATAATTCTGCGGCTCAGGCACTGACCCACACGTCACCTATCCATTTTCTCCAGCGATAGAGCCCAACTGGTTACTCCAGCATTTTGTGTCGATCTTCAATTGACAATCAACAGACACAATACCTATTAAAGGTCATAAGTGATAGGAGCAGAATTAGACCATTCGGCCCATCAAGTTGACTATGCCATTCAATCATGGCTGATCTATCTCTCCTTTTTAAGCCCTTTCTCCTTCCTTCTCCCCATAACCCGACACCCGTACTAATCAAGAAGTTTAAATTGGAACGTGTATAAAAATTAACCACCACTTTTATCACACTTGCGGCCAAGAATATACTCAACATTATTGGCTACGAGCATGAAAGATGCCACAAATATGGTGGTTAGAAATTAATCCAAACTAGCATATGTCCACAGGATCAAAATGAACCTGGGACTGCAGAAACAGAAATATTTTCAGTACAGACAACTTACAGGGAGGGTTGTGTAGTGCCCACTACATTGTCCCTGCAGAGGGATACAACTTTGTACCAATGAAAATCTGTCAGCTTACCCATCCAAACCAGTGACTCATTCTTACATCAATCCACTGTTCAAAGCATCCATGGAATTAATTGTTTACAAAACTGAAATGCACATTAACTGATGGAACTTATTTGGTGTATTTTAGAACAAAGCAATACAGCACAGTACTGCAATCTCACTAGTGGAACAACACAGCCCAATTGTTCTTTGAAACCTCAGGGGCGGAATGGAAAGTGCATTTTACAAGCGATCTCATCATAATAGGGTTCACGGTGCAGCGCCCCTGGTGAACCACTAGGGGTACCGCACGATTGGCAGCCCCGCCAACAGTCTGTCTGTTTATTCATCTTCATTATTTTTAGTGTTTTTAAAAGTTTGTGTTACTGTTCTCTGGTTTGTTTAATGTGGGGCAAGGGGGAGGGGGTCGGGAGAAACTTTTTCCCCCCCAATCTCTTACCTTGCCGGAGATGCAATTGTTTTCCGGGTCGTATCTCCGGTCACTCTGCGACCTAACATCATGGAGCTCGACGCCTCGCTCGGGACTGACATTGAGCCCCACCGCGGGGCATGGACTTACCATCGGGGCCTATCCCTTGCCTGGGATCGACACTCCAACCGCAGCCTGCAGAGACTGTAGATGTCGGGAGCTCCAACAATGCAGAAGGTTCGACAAGCCCCGACCCGGGGTAGATTGCTCGGTGCGGGGAGCTGAGATTCCCCCCCCCCGATGCAGGAGCTGATTAACCCGGCGCAAAGGGGCCAACCGCCGGCTACAGGAGTAAGATCGTCCCGACAACAGAAGGCTTGAGGCCCCCGACCACGGGAGAACAAAGAAGGGAAGAGATTGAAATTTTTTCCGCCTTCCATCACAGGGAGGAATGTGGAGGAATCACTGTGGTGGATGTTTATGTTAAAATGTATTTTGTGTGTTCTCTTGCTTTTTATTTGTATGACTGACTTGGCAAATGAAATTCCTCAGTGTTGAAAACATACTTGGCTAATAAAGTATTATTGTATTGTATTGTTGTATTATTGTATTCAAAAAGAAATGTTTGAACATTAAATTCTTGAACATAAATTATGATTGAGAAATTAACATGCAAATGGATGTACCAACGTTAGAAATTGGAACAGGAGTAGGCGAATCACTCTCCCAAACCTTCCCTCACGTTCATGATCATGGCTGATCTTTTACTTCAAACACCTCACACAGTGCATTCAAGACCACAACACAACATAAATAAATGACACACCTTTCTTAGTGGCACAATGTGAATAAAATGTTCACCTTCCCACTGCTCCTTATTATAAATCTAGGCTCTTTGGTTACAACCTCACCTGCCAGTACCATCATTTTCCTCACTTATTACAAAACCCCCACAATTTTGAACAATTAACTCTCACATTGGCCTTCTTCACTAAGGTATGTTCACATGATTGAACTCCTCACTCCAATACATCCTTAAAGATTTTCATGTTTCCTTACAACAAATGCTGCCATTCGGCCACCATGCCAATCCTCAGAGAAGTCCCATTCTACACCCCTCGTTTCTGTGTAATCCATGGTGCTCAGGATTGACCACATGACATCACTTGATATGCAATGAATGATGCTCGGCTATTTACTTGTTCACTTGGGTTATATATAAATATATATATACAACTTAAAATATTCATGTGTCCTTGCAAAGTAGCAAATACTTCTTTCCCCCACTAAATGATTGCAGCATCATGAATCTGACATTCCATATATTTATATATGCTCTGTGTTTTAAAAGGATGTACCCACTGACATCTAACTGAAAAGGGCCCAGAATGGCACGCAACTAGGTGGAGCAGAAAGGGCAGTTGTGTGGAGAATAGGTTCATCTGGGCGGTGGTGATATTTATACAGCTCACTGGCCTCAACCAATTTCTTCTAATTATTTTCAGTCCATCTGAAAACATTTATATTCCTTTGAAAACAACCTAACCCCTCTTCTTTCCATGCCCAAAACAGTGAGAGATGATTTTTCTCACTCTTAATAGATTTCTCTCGCATTTATGGCAGTGCTGGAATCAACAAGCTAAAAGGTTTCTTCATGTTCAATACAATCTTAAAACTTCAATTGAGTCTCTTAAAAGTAATCTCCTTTCCAAGGAAAGCAGCAACAGGTACGCTTTTTCCTCAGTTTTTTTAATTGGAGCTCAGCAATTATTCTCATATATCTTTGATGCATCCTCTCCAGGGTCAGTATTTTCACATGCAATGAGACCAGTCCATGCGTTTTGAGCTTGGATATCTTTGGAAATAAATGCCAGCACATATGTTATTCCATTTTGTTAATAAGCACGTTGGTTCCAATTTGCCTCAGCAGCCAAGCCAGGCTACCCAGCCTGGCCACTACTGTTGGACTGAATGAATAGGCAACAACAGGATTAAGTTCAAGGGCAACAACCAATGCAGCTGACATGCAGAGTAAAAAAAAAAAAAGGTAAATTAATAATCATATTTTCACATAAGAATACATGGCAGTACTTCAAGCAAAGGACTACATGGCAATGAATCTCACCACGAAATGGGAGCACAGGAGAAAGATGACAGTGAGGAGCGGGCACTTGAGAGAAAGAAGATGGCACGCGTTAGGGCATGAGAGAAAGGACGGTGAGGGAGGGGGATGGGAAAGAGAGAGAGAGGATGGCGAGGGGGGTGCAAGAAGAAAGGATCGCGGGGAGAAAAGAGACAGTGCGAGAGAAATAGGATGGCGAGGACGGACGGGGAGCAAGAGCGAAAGAGGACGACGAGGGGAACAAGCGAAAGAAAGGATAGCAAGGTGGGGAAGATAAAGGAAGGCAAGGAAGAAGGAGGGCACAAGAGACAGATGATGGTGAGGTGCAAGAGCAAGGATGATGGGGAAAGGATGGCAAGGGGGGGTTCAAGAGAAAGATGAAGGGGTAGATGTGTGGACAAGAGGAGAAAAAGGGGAATGAGAATGAGGGGGGTGGAGAAAGAAAACAGGATTGAGGGGGGCCGTGAGAAACAAAAAAGCAATCATATGCTGTAGCCTGGCTCTCACACAGGTCCACAACTAAAACAAAGCATCTCGCAGTCCAGAAACAATCTACCAACTGTTCAAATAATCAAACGCAGTCACTGAGCTGCACCCATCCTGACCGATTTATTACATACTGCTGGCTTGCCCGGATATCCTGCATTGTAAACACAGCCAGGACTGCAGCCAACCATAGATGGAGTGTGTGAAAAGAAAACAAACTAAGATGATACAATCCAGATTGATATGTTGCACCATTATGACGAATCAAATTACACTATATGCAACCAGGTACTTCCCACTAAATAAAGCAAGTTACTGGGTTAAAAATTATTTTGCCATACATGAATAATTTAAGAATTTTAATACTTGATGTGACAAATGTCATCTACACAACAAGACGCAAATGTGCTACTGTAGGCGCCAAAATTCTTCATCAGTACATCTTTCTCACTAAGTCTAGATATGTTGTATCTTACAATAATTGTTCTGGTTAGCAAAATTCTAGTTTTTGCACTGGATTTCAAAAAAATAAAATATCTATATTCATCTAATTCCTAGTTATATGTTAGAAGACAGATATTGTCCCAACTTTATCCTGTATCTGTACAGCTCAATTGTAATAAGACACAAAATGCTGGAGTAACTCAGCGGGACAGGCAGCATCTCTGGAAGGAATGGGTGACGTTTCAGGTCGAGACTCTTCTTCAGACTGATTTCACATCTGAAGGGTCTCGAAATGAATCGTTACCCATTCCTTCTCTCTCGAGATCATGCCTGTCCCGCTGAGGTACTCTAGCATTTTGTCTATCTTCGTTTTAAACCAGCATCTGCAGTTCTTTCCTACACAGCTTGATTGGCTTTTCTCTGATTGGATAGCATGCACCAAAAAAGCTTTCCACTGTACCTCAATATATGTGGAAATACTTCAGAGATAACAGGCCCTTCGGCCCACGCCGACCAACGATCACCCAGTACAATAGTACTACCCTAAACACTAGGATGTAAATTTGCAATTTACAGAGGCCAATTAACGTACGTCTTTGGAATGTTGGAGGAAACTGGAGCACCTGGAGAAAACCCAAATGGTCACAGGGAGAACGTACAAACTCGGTACAAAGAGCACCTGTAGTCAGGATCAAACCCGGGTCTCCGGCGCTGTAAGGCAGCAACTCTGCCGCGGTGTCGCCCAATAATAAACTAAACTGTTACAAACAAAGAATCGCAGATGCTGGTTAATACACAACAGGACACAAATTGCTGGAGTAATTCAGCAGGTCAGGCTGCATCTCTGGAGAACATGGATAGAGTACGCTTCGGGTTGAGACCCTTCTTCAGGCATATCAGTTTGAAGAGGGGTCTTGATCCAAAAAGTCATCACTCCAGATGCTGCCTGACCCACTGAGTTACTCCAGCAGTTTTGTGTTCCAAACTTTGACATCTGCCGCTCTAAACTTCTTGTTTATAAGAGCGAGTAATATAGCAGAACAAGCATAAACAAAACAAGAACCAAGTTAACGACACGGAATCACAATGAAAAATTAACACTGGTGACTAATGGGCAACTTAAAATAAAAGGAGGAAAGCATAGAGGAAAACATGCTACACAGCTAGTCAGAGCTGTAATTTAATTGCTTTACTCTTCTGTTGAATGCATAGAAAGCCTAAATACCGAAGCAATGTCCTAACCATGATAAAACAGAAAATGCTGGAAACACCCAGTGTGTCAAAAAGCACCTGCGGAAATAAACGGTTAATGTTTCAAATCTCTCAACCATGAGCAGCATCACAGCAGAATCCAATCCCATCTTCAACACAACCTCTACAGTGTGGCATATTCTGATCTCAGTCATTAGTTATTTATTACTAGTTTGGCCAATTTACTTACAAACCCATTCACTCAATGAGACCAATTTAAGAGTCTCTGTTGCTGAAAACCAAATTAAAAATTCAGAAGCTAATAAAAAACAAATGGCACTCAGCGCCCATAGACAGAGAACTAGAGATAAAATTACAGGTTGAAGGACTGGGAAAAAGCATAGAGCTGATAACTTGTTTTTAACGGGGGGGGGGGGGAATAAAAGAGGATATTCTCTTGGCTCCATTAATCTTTGAAAGGGCAGGGGTTGGATTGGTGAGGCATAATGATGCTGATATCATGTGGTTAACAGATTAATGAAGGGTTAGATAAAATAAACACACTAAAGGCAAGTCAAAGTTATGGAAAATTTCTAGATCAGAAAGTATCAATCAGTGCATAGAGAAATTGAGTTCATAATGTAAATAGATGGATAGCCTTTACATAACTGGTGGTCCTGATATGAACAAGGAAAGCGAGTTACATGAAATTGTTAAATTCAATATTAAGTCTTAAAGACTGCAACATGTCCAGGCAGAACAAGAGGTGCTGATCCTCAACCTTTCATTGGAACAGTGCAGGAGGCCACAGACAGATAGGTCAAAGTGGGAGCAGGATAGAGAATTAAAATGACAGCCAACTAAAAGCAGAGGGTTACAACAGTGGACCGGACAAAGGTGTTCTGCAAAGCAATCACCCAGCATGCATTTTATTTCTTGAATATAGAGGCAACCACATTCTTATCAGTGAGTGCAAAACACAAAATTGGAAATGCAAGCTTCCCTACTGTCATCTTAAGTACAAAGTTCCTCTAGGGAGCACATTTACCAACAGAGCAGCTTAAAACATGAACATTTTCAAAGCTGTGCAGCATTTTGGCTTTATAGAAAACTCATTACAGCCTCTTGTCAAATCCTGCCTATCCTGTGCAGAAACAAAAAGCAAGATGCATTTAGAACTAAAAGGCATTTCCCATTTGGATTCAAGTGAATGCAAAACACTAAATTGGAAATTTAGTACAAATTTCCTCTTGGTGGCAAATTTAGAATTAGATTTTAGGAAAGATGCATTTGGATCCGATAGGCAATTCCCAATTTGATTTCATTTAAGCCTTTGCTGAATCCACACACAAAAATTCCCTTGGTGAGCTATTTATAGAATCATAGCTTTCTCTTCATTTGACAGTGTAATCATTCCGCACGGGAGACCATTTAGCCTCACATGATTCCAGCAGTTATCCTGGAAATATTCAGTTGCTCCTACTCCCAATCTTTGCAAGTATTTGTACAAAATTCCCTTCTGCACGTCAATTTTTAATATGCTCCCATTATTTCATGCAGTGAGCCGAAGATGACAACACAATGAAAATACCATCTACCCTCTAATCCTTTTGCAACTTATCCAAAACCTCCTGCTGACAGCACCTATTTCTCCTTTTCACTATCAAAATGCCCGGATACCTAAAACCACTTACTATGGAGCCATTCCAATAAATCTCCTTTGCAACCTAAGCAGGCCTTGATGTGCTTCCCAAAAGAACCAGAATTAGATCTTTCTAATTAGATTCCGGCTCCCAGGATGTACCACTCCATGGAGCCAAACGAAAAAAGACCCGTCGGGCCGCAGCCTGCAGGGGGAAGATCAGAAGCTGCCAAGCTAGGCGCCAAAGGCCAGAGAGTCGAGGAGGAGAGAGCCGCTGGAAATGACAGACAGGAGGAGTGGGCTGGTGGGACTGGGGTATTCGAGCCTCTAGCGATAGATATGGTCGGACGAGGAGAGGCACGTCGGTTTGTGGGCTGAGCCAGTCGAGGGCGACGGAGGAGGCACTGCGACAGCCTGAGGGTTATCTGGCTCGAGAGCCGCTTCAGTACATCGTGCACGTGGACCAGGCTTCGGGCTTTTTGTAAACGGCGCTAAAATATCGAGACTCGTGCATCCGTGATCTAAGCAAAAAGCATTTTACTGTGCAGTGCACATGTGACAATAAAGCACCATTGAACTATTGTCTAGTTATGCCATCAGCCAGCTTTGCCTCACTTTCTTCACTAGCACCGAGCCATACAGACTAAGCTCCATGCTCATGCCAATACCATGAATAAGCGTCTGTACAGAAGTAGTCTTTGACAATATTGGAAGATGATCCCAAAGGCAAGAGAATGCAGTAAGGTAGGCAAAGGAAATAAAGGACAAAACTGGCTTATGATATCCTTCTGTACTTGCATTTACATATTGAATGGTGTAATTCTAAAAAGCATTGAGGAGTCCAAGTATCCTCAAGATAATGAAGGTAGTGTACATAATACTGATCTGCATTAGCTAGGGCACAGAATACAACGTTATGGTACAAGTTGATAAAACATTGATTAGACCACGACTGCAATACTCTGAGCAGTTCTGGTTATTGCACAAAGAAAGGATGTGACTGCAGAGAAGATTCATCAAGATGCTGCCTGTGATGGAATGTTTCATAATGAGAGATTGGACAGGCTGCTGTGTTTTCCATGGAGCAGGTGAGGATGAGGAGGGACTGGATTGAGGTATATAAAATTATGAGTGGCATAGACAAGGGAGATAATAAGAAACATTTCCTCATAGCAATGGTGTTAAAAACACTTAGATGTAGGTAGGTTTACAATGAGGGTATCTGCGTGGATTTTGTGTCTCTCCTAATTGTATATGCCTCATTACATACTTTGTATTTAAATGGTATATAGATGAGCACTTGAATTGTGAAGGCATCAAAGGCCCATGGACCAAGTGCTGGCAAATGAGATTAGCATAGATCAGTAATTGATGATCGGCACAGACATGGTGGCACAAGTGGCCTTTTGCTATGCTGTATGACTCTAAAATGTAGTTTACTTTAAGTGAAATGATTTGCTATCCACAATATTAATCACACTTCAAAAAGTGAAAAAGTACTTCATATCTAAAACACCGTGCAATTCCCAGAAGTTATTAAAAATCTGTATGAATACACATTTCCTTCCCTTGCATTAATTTGCTCCTGTTGCAAACTGAGCAGTCAGAAGAACGGTCACCTTGGTGGTCAGAGTACTCAAATTGCAAGACTGAAGTGAAGTGATAAAATGTCATTAGGGTACACCCAGCTTGGTCTTGGGTGATTTGGGGATGGTTTAGGAGATTGGGACACAAGTACACCTCAAAAGGCCTTTTCAGATCAACTACAGGATGGATAATAAACTGGGTTTGCCAGCAATACATATATCCTAAGAATATATTAAACCAAAGTCCTAGATTAAAAGAGATTAAGTAGAAATTGACAAAAGGACAAACTAAATCACGTTTTTAAAACCAAGCAAATGTTTTTTAAATGAGATGCGTGTACCGCCTTGTGCAATACTGAGCGAGTCAGGCAAGGACGATCCAGTCAGTGCTGAGCTGGCAGTTCTCAAGTTAAGGGTGTTACAGGTGACATCAGTGTGAAAAATATATTAATGGAAGAAAAAAAAAAATCAGACAATTTTGCTACTCACAACATATGCACAGGGGGCAGACTGATAATCAACATCAACACAGGATTAAAGGGTCTGATAGCTCTCTCCTGCTTCTGCTTGTATTCTTATATCCTGCTCCAGCTGAAACCCACTCCCAGAGTAACCAGTTCACAACTGGGCTGCTAGTATCAATTTCAATCCAGTACAAGCCAAAGCATTCTGTAAAATATACTAAAAAAAAAAATCACAGAAACACCAAGACGTTGTACTCCTCTAATTCCATCCGACTGATCAAAATGTCACCTTAAAGATCATCCCTTTCCCCTGCTTCAAGTACACGTTTGTTCCTGCATCAGAAACAATCGTTGGCCAGCGTTTCAAGCCCATTGAAAGGTCAAAGTTAATTATATATTAACTCTTTTCACTTTTCCAAAGTTCCACGTCACAATTAAACATCTATCAATGCCAGTTAAAGACTGACACCTTCCTCACAATAACACAAGTTAAAAAAGTTAAAATCCCTTTTATCTGTAAGAAACTTAATGAGCAATGAAGTCAGCTGGGGAAAAAAAGAGAATACGTGGCACTGAAACAAAAAATAATAAATAATAAAGGATGTTGTGTGTGATGAATATTCACAAGGACAAAGATAACTTCCTAGTCCTTCAAATGGCACCATAAAATATTTTACATTACTCTGAGTGCAATCCAGGCTTCAGTTTAATTTTTTCCAAAAGATATTAGTCCCAATTGCGCACTGCTTCCTGACACTGCAGTGCAGATCATCTTGAATTATGAGAAATCTGTAAAGCTGCGTTTAAACTCACAATCCCTTCACATGCTACTCACTGTGCTGCAATTGACAATCAAATAGCCTCTGCATGCTTGATCATGAGAATGTGCGATGTTCAAAGGTTTGAACTGTGTACAGACCTTAATACAGCCCATGAAACAGGTCAGTGGCAGAAAGTGACTGACAGTAGGGATAAAAATAAGTGAAATAAAATGAAAGGATAACAAGTACTTTCCGAGGCTGTGGCTACGAATCTGATCCCCAATTTCCAAACCTCCACCCCATTACAGCAAGTAAAAATCTCAAATAAAAACAGAAAGTGCAAGAAAGAGTCAGCAGGTCAGACTGCATCTGTGGAAGGAGAAACAGTTAACGTTTCAGGTTGAAGACTATTCCCCTTGGCCGACTTGTTGAATGTTTTCTGTTTACTCCCCAGTCAGACCTACGTAACTCACGGCCAACTACCATCTCTCCCCTGCAAAAACACCTAAAGCTTTACAACTTCCAGTCTTAATTTAGTTCAGACCTTGCCCCTTGTACTTTACCATCAGCCTCTTTGCCCTGTTGGCCACCTCCTTCAACTGCCTCCAACAAACCAGGCAGTCATCCCCACAGAGAGTGAGTGAGGGACCTGGGTCGCTGTCAAGAGTGTTTTATTGTCATATGTCCCAGGTAGAACAATTAAATTCTTACTTGCAGCAGCACAACAAAATACGTAAACATAATACACCGTAAACAGTATAAACAAGAAAAAGGTTGTGTATATGGACAACCATACACACACATAAAAAACGCACACATATATGGGCACACATAGACACATATATATACACACACATATATACACACACATATATACACACACATATATACACACATATATATACACACATACTATATACATACACACACACATATATATGCACATATATATACACATATATACATACATACACAGATCTATATATACATACATACACATGAAAAACAAACAATAACTGCAAAATGACAAAACCAATGCCAGCAAGTGTATGTATTTATGAGCTTATTTGGAGGTTGCAGTGTTTAATAGCCTGATGGCTGTAGGGAAGCAGCTGTTCCTGAACCCGGACGTAGCAGTTTGCGGGCTCCTGTACCTTCTTCACGATGGCAGTGGTGAAATGAGTGTGTGGCCAGGGTGGTGTGGGTCTCTGATGATGCTGGCTGCCTTTTTGAGACAGCGACTCCTGTAAATCCCTTCGATGGTGGCCGCCGAACCCCCGGCTTCCACCCTCCCCACCAGGCCTACACATGGCAGCCTCCCACCACCTCATTCGAGATGTCATCAGTCTGACCGCCGCCGCCTCCTCCGCTTGCCCCTGGACATTCCGGTACGGGAGGGACGCGTCCTCACCTGGTGCAGCCCTGGGATCGAGCGGCTCCGCTCCGCGCCGTTACTGAGCCGACCGAGCGGACAACCGGCGCCATCTTCACTCGCCAAGCGGCGACGTGTACATCGTGACGTCACGCGTCGGGTACGTCGCGGGTCGCCCGTCGTCGGGTACGTCGTGACGTTGCGCACGCCCGGCGTCGTGGCGTCACCCCCCCCACCATTCCCAAAACGAAGGGAAAGATCTTTCTAGAAAAGGTATTTGTTTTTTTTGTTGTTTTCTCTGCAATCTATTTACATAACTGTTTGGTACAAGACCGTCAAATTATGACAGCACCGTATTTATTAAGTAAGAAGTCTTCGGAGTTTCCGTGACGGAATTAGCCGGTGAAGCACGAAGTCATAAAGGGACCATGTCCTGATAACTTGGCTCAGAGCAGGAGCCAGTGCACTTGGCCTTGGGCCCACGTCCCCTCTTGAAGTATTTACTATACGATGCTTTCAAGAGAGAGTTACACAGAGCTCTCAGGGCTATCAGAATCAAGGGGTATGGGGAGAAAGCAGGAACAGGGTACTGCATGTAGTAAATGCCTATTATTTTCTGTGTGCTTAAGCAAAGCAAGAATTTAATTGTCCTATACAGGGACACATGACAATAAACTCACTTGAACTTGAACTTGATTGTGGATGATCAGCCATGGAATTCTCTGCCTCAGAGGGCGGTGGGGGCAGGTTCTCTGCATGCTTTCAAGAGAGAGCTAGATAGGGCTCTTAAAAAATAGCAGAGTCAGGGGATATGGGGAAAAAGAAGGAACGTGATACTGATTGGGGGTGATCAGCCATGATCATATTGAATGGCTGTGCTGGCTCGAGGGGCCGAATTGCTACTCCTGCACCTGTTTTCTATGTTTCCATGATACGATACCATATACCTTTATTTATCTCAGGAGAGAAATTGATTTCACCAACAGCCATAAAACACAAAATACATGAAATATGAAATTAAAGTGACGAAATTAAACTCCCTTTACGCTGGCATCAGCCAGTCTTTCCTGTCCCGCCTGCAACTGATCCAAAACGCCGCAGCGAGACTCCTGATGGGCACCCGAAAAAGGGACCACATCACCCCGACTGGCCTCTCTCCACTGGCTCCCTGTGCGGTTCCGAATAAATTTCGAATATTTCTTTATGTTTACAAAGCCCTTAACGGGCTTGCCCCCACCTACATCAAAAGTCTGCTTACCCACCACACCACCTCCAGGCCCCTCACATCGGCCGACTTGGGGTTACTGAATATCCCGCGGTCTAGGCATAAGCTCAGGGGCGACTGCTCCTTTGCGGTTGCAGCTCCTAGACTTTGGAACATCATCCCTCTTCCCATCAGAACTGCCCCCTCCATCGACTCTTTTAAGTCGAGACTAAAAACTCATCTTTACTCTCAAGCCTTTCTTGACGTCCTCTGAGGGAGGGCTATATGTATGTATTTATGTATGTACTTAATCTATGAACCAATGTTGTATAACGTTAGTACCTCCACCAATGTAAAGCACTTTGGCAATGAGAGTTATTTTTAAATGTGCTATAGAAATAAAAGTGACTTGACTTGACGAGTGGAAAGAGGTGGGAGATTGCTACCTTCACGTGGTTCACCCTGTTTTGACGAATGCAATCAACCTGGCGTGCACAAACAAAAGATCAAACAGAACAAGTTGTCTTACAACTTTAGGCTGTGCACGACATACGCAAGAAGAAGTAGAAGACGAGTGGAAAAAATTGGGTATGTTCAAAGATCGAGGAGGGGGAGTTAGTCTACTCTACGACGGAAGGGGGAGGAGTTGTACAGTTTGATAGCCACAGAGAAGAAGGATTTCCTGTGGCGTTCTGTCCTGCATTTTGGTGGAACCAGTCTGGCTGAAGGTGTTCCTCAGGTTGACCAGTGTGTCATTACTTAGGCCAATTACCCAACAAACCTGGGATGTGGGAGGAAACCGAGCACCCGGAGAAGACCCACTGTCAATGCATAATCAGAATCTTGAGCGATAAACAATCTGCTGGAGGAACTCCGTGAATCAGGCAGTCGCCTGCCCATTTCCCTCCACCAATGCTGCCTGACCCACCAGCAATTTGATTTTTGCACAAATGCACTTTTGATATGTCCCAAAGTGGACTCAGTGGACCAAAGGGGCCGTTTTCATCCTGTATCGCTAAAGCTAAAACAAAAACTAAATTAATTATTTGGAACTCTATTGAATCCATTGCAGGAAGTGCCATTTCAAATTGGCCCAAAGGTAAACAAGTTCTTGAAAAATAAAGATTTCTCGTGGGGGGGGGAAGGTACAGATGTAAACATTATTGTGGTATGTTAACTGTGCATTTACCTTTATGTGACATGGGTTTTAAAGCTTTGCAGCAAACACAGTTTTGCTCCTGTTCAACATCAAAAAAGAATGGGAGCTGATCATGGACTTTAGGAGGGCACATCATCCGAGGACGTACACTCCATTGAGTATAAATGGGGATCCTGTGGATAGGGTGAACTGTTTTAAATATCTGGGAGTCCACATCTCTGAGGATTTGACATGGTCACCACACGCCTCAGCACTGGTGAGTAAGGCAAGGCAGCGCCTTTACCACCTCAGGCAATTGAGGAAATTCAGAGTGTCTCCGAGGATCCTCCAGCTACACCATTAGCGGTGGTGCAAGTCCTGAACATTACCATCTGGTTTGGGGATGTCTCTGCCAAGGCCAAGAAGGCCCTGCAGAGAGTAGTGCGTTCGGCCGAACGCACTAGGGGAACTTCCCACATCCCCCTGCAGGAACTATACAACAGGAGGTGCAACTCCAGAGCAAACAAAATCATGAGAGACCTCTTCCACCCCTGCAACGGACTGTTCCAGCCGCTACGGTCAGGCAAACGCCTCCGTTGCCAAGCATGATGAGAACGGAGAGGTTGAGAAGGAGTTTCTTCCCAGAGGCAATTCGGACTGTAAACGCCTTTCTCACCAGGGACTAACTGTACAGAACGTTTTTCCTTCTATTATTTATTATGTAAAATAATATGTGTTATGATTGTGTTTATAATTTGTTTGGTTTTTTGTTTTTTTTCCAAAAATCCGCGAGAATTGCCACTTTCATTTCACTCCACATCTCGTATGTGTATGTGACAAATAAACTTGACTTGACTTGACTTGACTTGACTTGTACTTGTTCACCTTCAGAAAGGATGGAAGCTCTTTACAGTCGCTTAAGCTTTTCACTGTACCTTGGTACACTTGACAATACACTAAACTGAACTGAACAGGAGTTTATAATAGCAACAACTGAAGAAATACTTTGCTTCTGTCTTCACAAAGGTTTGAGACCTGTCAGATCATGAGGGGAAAGGATGTGAAAATCCATAGTAGATAGAAGGGATTTTAGCTACACCATTAGGTTGGTGAAGCTGAAGTTGTTTTCTTTGGAGTGAACGAGGTTAATGAGAAAAGTTTGCCTAAGGTAGACAAGGAACAACTGCTGCTGTTAAATGACAGTAATGGTTTAAGGGACACAAAGTTGAATATGCAGCAGAAACGTGAAAATGATTTATACACAGCGAGTGGTAGTGATCTGTTACCAACAAGGATGATGGAAGTGTGGATGTTCATTGCAATATTTATTTTCACAAAAAAAAAAAAATTCCTACCCTCTCCTCATTCCCCAATATTATTTCTCATGCATCGAACCTGCAAAAGACTCAGTTTCATGTTTGTTAAATTTGGTTAGAACCTCCAGTTGTTTAAAGACTTGAAATATCAATGAATCTTAGTACTCTACAAACCAGAAGTAGAAAAAGATAGAGATCGAGGCAGACAAATAGTCAGAGATATGGGGTAGAGAAGGAACGATTAACAGAGAGTCACACGGGGGCAAGAGCAAGAGAGATGTTTCTGGGTGGTGTGTACCAAAGATGGTGTATACTCTCTAGAATTTAGAAGATTGAGAGGGGATCTTATAGAAACTTACAAAATTCTTAAGGGGTTGGACAGGCTAGATGCAGGAAGATTGTTCCCGATGTTAGGGAAGTCCAGGACAAGGGGTCACAGCTTAAGGATAAAGGGGAAATCCTTTAAAACCGGGATGAGAAGAACTTTTTTCACGCAGAGAGTGGTGAATCTCTGGAACTCTCTGCCACAGAGGGTAGTTGAGGCCACTTCATTGGCTATATTTAAGAGGGAGTTAGATGTGGCTAAGGGGATCAGGGGGTATGGAGAGAAGGCAGGTACGGGATACTAAGTTGGATGATCAGCCATGATCATATTGAATGGCGGTGCAGGCTCGAAGGGCCGAATGGCCTACTCCTGCACCTAATTTCTATGTTTCTATGTTTACTGTGAAATGTGGTTGGGACTTTTGCTCCTACCGCAGTTCCACTCAACTCCAGTCGAGGGCGTCAGAGGCCCAGTGAGCAGCTGCCTGACAGATTGAGGCTCAAAGTCCAATGTTCAGGAGTGCCCAGGCAGAATGTTCTCAGATACGCTGCCAATGTGCCTCCAGCTTATGAACCCTCATCATGGGTAGCTTACAATCCTGCGGTATGAACATTGAAATCTCCAAGTTTAAGTAACCTCTAACAGTCCTCCCCTTTCTCCGCCATTCCCTCCCTATCTCTCCCCCCTCCCCTGTCCTCGTCCAGGACTCCCACCATTTTCCCCTCCCCCTCCACAGGTCCCGACTCAAAATGTCACCCATCAACTTTAGCCAGAGATGCTGCCTGGACCGAGGTGTTACTCCAGCACTTTGGCACAAACAGTGCTCTGGCTTAATTTTCTAGGTCCTCCCCCCCCCCCCCCCCCCTCCGTTTTAGTTTAGAGATACTGCAGGGAAACAAGCCCTTCAGCCCAACGAGTCTTTGCTGACAATCGATCACTCCTTCACACTAGTTCTATGTTATCCCACTTTCGTATCCACTCCCCACATACTAGGGGCAATTTTTGCAGAGACCAATTAACCTCATGTCTTTGAGATGCGGGAGGATACCCAGAGGAAACAATCAAAGGAAGTAGGTACAAACTCCACACAGGCAGCATCTGAGGTCAGGATCGAACCTGGGTCTCCAGCGCCATGAGGCAGCAATTCTACCAGCTGCGCTACTGTGCTGCCCAAGATGAAGAGAACGAGACCAGGAGCTACAAGACCCCAAAACGACCAAGGAAATGGAGTTCAACAAGCTGTTACGCAGTTCTAGATGCCCTTGGCACATTTATTGTTATAAGTACAGTTTACAAAAGGCAGTTAACAGAAAATACACCATCTTTTCAAACTAGGCCCTTCTGGCTGGTTATTATATTATAATTTCCAGAGGGTTTTACATGGGTTTTACTTGAAGGCTATAAAACACTGTATCACATGGCCAGGACACGTTTAATGTCTCACATTGCACAGATTTCTGAAACAAAATCTTTTATTAAACACTTTATTTACAAGGTTTACAGAAATGGTGCTTTCGCTTGAACAGTGGAATAATCCTTTTACACAATCTCCTTTTAAAGGTAATCCCCACAGGACTGATACAGAGGCAGGCGACTCTCAGCACCCCCTCTTTCCTGTGGCGTTTTAGTGGAGCTGGGGCCCCTCTCACTCTGCGGAACCAGGGGAGCTTCCCACCTGCCACAGGCAGCTGCCCCCTGGTCCGCTCTGGTCCTAAATCATCATGACAGGTTCATACCACCATCACAATCAGCTCTGCAGCAGTGAAACGTCAACCATGTCATGAGGCGGTCGAGGGAGGGAAAGGAGGGGAACCCAGCAGGGGTGAGGGAACAGAATAAAATGTCACCCATTCACTCACAGCACCTTCTGATCCTCACCTTGCAACCCCCCCCCCCCCCGTCCAGAATAATTTAATCGTCATTTTTTAGCTTTAAACATAGTGTCATTATTGAAATAAATCAGAAAAACAAAACTTTTGCACAACATGATCACAAAGAACAGAAACTGAAATCAACTCTCCCGGTAACCAGTGTTCAATTTCCTGGATCTGTTTTCAGGAGGGAGATGACAAGTACGGGACGAGAGTAATCAGAAAACAATCAAAATGACGACCCCCCCCCCCCGGTAATACTGAAAACCCAACGCGCGAAGGGAGCTGTCGCTGGTTCAAAACGTGGCGTCTGCCGTGCTGTGGCCTCTGGAATTCACGGCATCAGGTGCCCGGGTGGACGGACCCGAACCCCTCCCTCCCCCATCAAGACACACTTGGATGTGGGTGTGAGTGCACACCAGTGTGTGAACGAGTGTGCGCTGACAGGGAGTGAAGGAGGCAGCCTGCGAGTGTGCAGACAGCAATGAACGTGTGTGCGAGAGAGGCGCGGTGTGCCAGTGAGCGACGTGGGTCGGGTTTGCCAGGGCGTGTTCGTGCCAGGGAACCAGCACTGTCCATTGGCCTGTTGTCGGAGGAGGCGAGAGTCTCCAGACATGCAGTGTGCACATGTTCACGTTTACTCTTCAAAGATTCAGAACTCATATATAAATATGTCATACTATTTGTATACATTTATCATTACCAACGGATCAGTCGGCTAAAAATACATCGACACAAAAGCCAGCTATCTATTCTTTCTGTTTTTTAAAAAAAGTGTCAGGTATCTATAAAAGGAACACATTCACTAACCATCAGTCAGGGGCTGAACGGAGAGTTAGCATTGATAAAATAAACCGCCGATTTCTCAAACATAATGAAAACAACAATAATGTATTAAATAAAATAAAAACAGTAAAAATGTAAAGTACATAAATAAATTAAAGGAAAACACAGAACAAAACTCCACTCCTTGCTTGTTTGCTTAAAATCGGATGGTGAACACAAACTCCACTGATAGTTCATTGAAAGTCCAGTGGATGGGTTCCCGCTGTTGATCTTCTGCTCAACTGCTTTCCCCCTCTGTGTTGCTGAGTTGCATGGACCCAGGGGGGAGGTGAGCACCAGGGTTTGTGTGGGAGGAGGGTGGCAAGCTTTCACTTGAAGACCTGATCAGAGAGAAGCGCCTTCTGGGAGTGCATGCTCGTCGGGGGACTGGAGATGCCCTCAGACCAATCGGACATGTTGGAGTGAGGGGAGGAGCTGGACCACTGGTCGGGAGACTCGGGCGAGGGGGTGAGGAAGGGGTGGTCAGCCAGGTGCAGCTGGTGGCTGGGCGTGTTGTCCATGGGGGAGGAGTAGCCGTGCTGGGACGGGGGAGTCAAGAACTGGGTGGTGGCCATCGACTGGCTGATGGAGGTGGGCAGCGAGGTCTGGAGGAGCTGCGTGTCCTGGGCGGAGATGGCGTGGACCTGGAGGCCGTTGCCTCCCATCTGGGGCAGGTCGGCCTGCCTGGGGTCAGCCCCGCAGTAGCTTTGGCCCATGGGGTGAGGGTTGCCGTTGGGCATGACGTTGAGGACTGAGACGCCCTGGGGCGGTTGCTGCATGAGGTGCGACTGCGACAGGGCGGCGGTGTTGGCCAGGCCTTGGTAGCTGACGATCTGTGACAAGGAGGTGTTGGGCAGCCCGTTGTGCAGAGAGGTGATCATCCCGTGCTGACTCTGCTGCAGTCCCCTGGCATGGGCTTGAACCTGGTTCCTCATGGCGTTGTATGGGTTCTGGACCATCCCCGACTGCATCTGCGCCAGCCAATCGCACTGGCCGTTCATGCCGCCAGCCCCACCTAGGTTCATGGCCATCGAAGCATTGCTCATGGGTTGCCCGTTGGAGCTGGGCAGGTGGGAGAGGCGAGGAGCCACCGATTCAAAGACCATCCTGTTGGTTCCTCCCAGTGCCTCCTGCTTCCCGCCCATGCCCAGGTGGCTTAGGCTGATGTGCCCGTCCACTGCCAACCCTTGCAGATGGTTGAGTTGGATGGAGGGCGACTGCTGGTAGGGCGGCGTCAGCAGGGGGGGAGAGGCCACGTCGGACAGGTAGGTGTGGGAGGACTCCATGGAATCGACAGGAGACAGGACCGAGGAGCTGTCCACAAGGCTGCCCTTCCCATCCTGGGATTTCTTCCTCTTCACCTTGGCTTCTTTGGACTCTTTGCCATTGGCACCCTTGGCGCTGGTCTTGCGCGACTTTTTGCCGTGGCCGGCTGGCTTGCCACTGCCCAGGTACCCGTTGGGCGAGCAGATGGGCGGGGAGAGGCTGGTGGCGTTGGCACCCATCTGCATCTGTGGGCTCCGCACCAGGTTGTACTCGTCCAGCAGCCTGACGATGTCGTGGTGCATGCGGTCCTGAGCGATGTCGCGGGGCAGGCGGTCCATGTGGTCCGTGATCTCGCGGTTGGCAAAGTGCTCCAGCAGGAGCTTGCCCGTCTCATAGCTGCCCTCCCGAGCTGCCAGGAAGAGCGGCGTTTCCTCCTGAGGGAGATGGAGAAAGGTGGTGGCTTAGGCAAAGGTCAACGAGAGAAGACAAGGGAATTTCACAATCACAATCATAATGATTTCACAATCATTAGCCAGGTATGTTTTACAACATATACGAGGAATTTGATTTTCCATGTCACATACTCTAAAGTGGGAAACCATGTCAAGGACTCAATTTATCATAAGGAGACATAAAGAACTGTAGCTGCCAGTGTACCAAACAAGAACACACAAATTGCTGGAGTAACTCTGGGTCAGGCACCATCTCCGGAGAAAAAGGATGGATGACGTTTCGGATCGGGACCCTTCCGACTGAAAGTAAGAGGGGAGGGAACTGAAGGTATGAAAAGGCCAGAACAACGCAGGACCGGCAACAGATGACCGAGGAAGGGTGGAGGCCATATTGGCTCATTGTTGGCTGGGGCGGAAGTGATAACGAGAACAAGGAAACGAACAGTAGAACGAGTGGGATGACGAGAGAGGGGGAGGGAGAGAATCCAAGGGTCTAGTTTAGCTCAGTAATGCTAGTTTAGTTTGGTTGGGACCCTTCCTCGGGCTCAGGCAACGTTTTGGGTGGGGACCCTTCAGGCTCTCAAGAAGATTCTCAACCCGAAACATCGCCTATCCATGTCCTCCTGAGATGCGGCCTGACCTTCTGAGTTACTCCAGCACTTTGTGTGTTTTTTACCTAAGAGGCCACTGAGCTTTTCCACAAGATCAGAGCTGGTGTCGCCCATCTCCACCATCCTGCTTTATCTACACATCACTTGAGTCCCTTGGTGCCCAAATATGTCTTGGGTCTCGTTGCTGAATATATTCATGGAAGGACTAATCCCATCCAAATATTCACAACCGCTTGAGTAAAGAATGCTCACTAGCACACTCCTTATTCTGAGACTGTCCTCACCAACCCCCTCTCCTAATTGGCAGGGAAACACCTTCTAACATCCACCTACTCAGTTCCTTTTAAACTCCACGCACATGACGTTTTTCTTTCTGTACTGCCCCGACCTCGAAACTCTTGACAGATTTGTCAACCTGATTCCCCTTTTATTAAACCACACCAACTCCGCGTGATCACAAGGTGATATTTTTGGAGTTCCTCTCATTTGCTTTCACCCAGTGCCAGGCTGCGAGACCCTGGTTCTCTATTTCCCTTCCTTCCCCTCTGATACAAGGTCATGTGTTCTACCTTTCAAATCTCACAGACCATTACTGAAAATCCAGGGAATTCTGAAAGGAACCAAAGCAAATGTCACTCTCTAAATCACAGGAAATGAAAGATCAGGCTCAGGAAGTATGACCGTTTCTATTCCCGTTAATTCCTTCAGAATTATTACTTCATGAACAGTAAATTTTGCATCCTCACTGGACCCTTGCATTCCCCATTGTGCCTGGGACATTGGGACATTTTTTGTCATTTCTCTGCAACAATTGGTAAAATGCCCCCGTCATTTCCTTATTCCCCATTATAACATTTCCACCCTTTGCCAGAGTTTGCAGCTGCGTTATCTTTTGGCAATCTTTCCCTTTTCTCTATTACTCTACAAGGCTTTATAACTTGATTTTATGTTCTTTGCTGGTTTACTCCCGTACTACTTAGTATCGTTTACAGTTTAGAGATACAGCGCGGAAACAGGCCCTTCGGCCCATCGAGTCCATGCTGACCGGTGAGGCCCCGCACATTAATCGCTATCCAAGGGGCAATTTACAACTTACAACATTACTGAAGCCAATTAACCTACAGACCTGTGCATCTTTGGAGTGTGGGAGGAAACCGGAGCACCTGGAGAAAACCCATGCAGGTCACAGGGAGAACATACAAACTCCACACAGACAGGATCGAACCTGGGTCTCTGGAGCGGTAAGGCAGCAACTCTACTGATGTGCCACGGTGCCCCCCTATTCTATCCGTTTGTCATCATTTTGGCCATCCTTTCCATGCATTCTAAAATGCATCCAATCCTCAGACTTAACTGCTCTTGTTTGGCCACAGCTTGTTTTAATCCAATTGCGTCTTTGTTTGAGAAACATTTCCCACGGGGGGTTTTCTTAAGAGAATGCAGATCTGTTACAACGCGGAAGCAGCCTGTTTAACAACTATGTCCAAGCTGCCCTTCACAAAGAGCTAATTAGTCCCATTCCCCCCGCTCTCTCCCCCCTGCCATTGCCCTTCGACCTTTTCCCCACCTCAAGCATTTATCCAATTTCTTTTTGAAAAGTCGTCCTAAATCTGTCTTCACCATCCTGTCAAGACAGTTGGTTTTAGATGGGAACAGCTCACTTTGTCAAAATCTATCTCTTGAACTCCTCTTTAATTTTTCTATCACTGATAACGCTGAACCTGTGGCTTTTGCCCACTGTGTGGGAAGTAGACTTTAGACCACCATGTCCTTGTTGTGTCTCACACCACCAGCGTAGCTCCAATCTCCTCACCTTGTTATCCTGCATGTCCTTGTTGGCTCCGTTTTTCAGCAGGACCATGGTGGCCTCCACGTTGTTGACAGCGGCTGCCCAGTGTAGAGCCGACTTCCCTGAGGGCACAAACACAACCCCTCAGTGCTCGGCAACCAAGCTTCAGTCAGCCCAGTCCAACCCCAAGGAGAGGTTCCCTCTCGGTGGATGAGCCTCCAGCTCCAGACCCTCCCAACCACACGCAGTGAATGTTGCCCTGGCCTCCTGAGTTCATCTCCTCCCGAGCCTCCCATCTCCCCTCATGCCCTGCGTCTCAGAGAGTCATCGAGTCATACAGCGTGGAAACAGGCCCTTTGGTCCAACATGTCCATGCTGACCAACATGGCTCCATCTACGCTAGTCCCACCTGCCTGCATTTGGCCCATATCCCTCTAAACCTGTCCTATCCATGTACATGTCTAAATGTTTCCAAAACATTGCGATAGTACCTGCCTCAACTACCTCCTCCGGCAGCTCGTTCCATACACCCACCACCTTTTGTGTAATATATTCACCCCACTCAGATTCCTATTAAATCCTTTCCCCCCTCACCTTAAATCTATATCCTCTGGTTCTTGATTCCCCTACTCTGGGAAAATGTCTCTGTGCGTTTACCCGATCTATTCCCTCGTGATTTTGTAAACCTCTGTAAGATCACCCCTCATCCTCCTGCGCTCCAAGGAATAAAGTCCTAGCCTGCCCAACCACTCCCTCTGACTCTCCGTCCACAGGCTCCTCCTTCTTACCAAAGTCATCCACTGCATTGACGTCAGCGTGACAGTTGACCAGCTCCTCCACCATTCCCTCCACGGCCAGGCGGGCCGCAAGGATCAGGGGCGTGGTGCCGTCATGCATCCTCGCGTCCAAATCCGTCGCTCGATTCCGGATCAGGATCTGGAGAGGGAGACGGGTCAGGAATATTGACACGGTGAACACACGGGAGCCCGTCAGGGAGACGGAAGGCCGTTCGGTCTCTTGGACCATTAACACTAGGACAGATGATTAGTTTAGAGATGCAGCACGGAAACAGGCCCTGAGTCTGCGCCAACCAGCGATCCCCACACATTAACACTATCTTACACACACTGGGGACAATTTACCATCTTTAGTGAAGCCAATGATCATGGGGAGAGCGTTCAAACCCCGTACACCCGTAGTCAGGATTGAACCCGGGTCTCTGGCGTTGTATGGCAGCAACTCTACCGCTGCGCTATCATGCCATGCCAGTACTGACCAAACCTTGGTGCCCACCTGGAAAACTCCCTGGGCATCTGCAGCCACCGCCGCGTGCAGTGGCGTCCTGCCCATGTTGTCCTGAATGTTGGCATCGGCGCTGGATTCCAGGAGACGCTTGGCAGCATCGGAGCGGGCATAGCGGGCAGCCAGGTGAAGGGCAGTCTCGCCCGTCCGGTCCGTCTGGTTGTGCAGGTTGGCACCCTGGTAGATGAAGTCGGAGATGAGGTTGCCCGAGGCATCGTCCACTTCCTCCTCGCTGTTGCCCGTCTCCAGGCCGCCTCCGCTGCAGGCGGCAATCATGAGCGGAGTGAAGCCGTCTGTGGACACAAACCAGCCACGGTTTACCAAACAATAACCGCACCAGAGAAACATGTCCTCAGCAGCCCAGCTAATGCCTCGTCCAACCTCTCCCTAAAGCTCATCCTCCCCCTTCTTCTTCTTTCGTGTGGCGTGCACAGCTTAAAGTTGTTGGACAACTTGTTCTATTTGATCTTCCGTTTGTGCACGTCGAGTTGATTGCATTAGTCGATACAGGGCAGACCACGTGAAGGTTGCAATCTGCCAACCTCTCCCTAAAGCCCATCCTCCCCCCAACACAGCCCACTTCTACACCCCCAGCTCCAAACCAAACCCCACCCCACACAAAACTCTCCACCAACAAACACACTATAATACCTGGTCACACACAGGCCACTTTTCCACATTGTATCTCTAAAACTAAAAACTAAAACTATTGTACAATATATGTAAAGGCAGAGTTATACCCGGTGACACTCAAGGGTATTTTATATAGAATATGGAAAGGTGAGGCGCAGGAGCAGGACCTTCCATCCACTTTGTCTGTGCCAAACATGATGTCAAGATTCATAAGTTCACAGAGCAGAATTAGGCCATTCGGCCCATCAAGTCTACTCCGCCATTCAATCATGGCTGATCTATCTTTCCCTCTCAACCCCATTCCCCTGCATTTGCCCCGACACACTTACTAATCAAGAATCTGTCACTCTCTACCTTAAACATATCCATTGATTTTGCCCCCACAGCCGTCTGTGGCAATGATTTCCACAGATTCACCACCACCACCACAAGATAAACTAATCCCTCCATTCCCAGCATATCCATGCACCCATCTAAAAGCCTTTTAAATGCCATTATCAGATAGAATAAGAAGCATTGACTAACCTGGGCCCCTAACATTGACATCCATGCAGTCGGGCTCGATTTCTCCCTGGGGAGGGGTAGGTGCCATGCTGGGAAGTCTCAGGTCAGCAGCGTCCAGGTGCTGTTGTGTCCACTGCCTGTGGTCAGTGTGGTCCTCACGGTTTGACAGGATGGCCTGTTCTTCAAACTGCACAAGAAAACACAGTCGCTCAGCGTCTCAGCTAGAGAGTGTGGTGACAGAAAGCGATAGGAGGGCAGGCGGGGCAGTGACAGAGACACAGAGAGAGAGAGATGGAAACTGGAGCCCCACCCTGGTGCAGTGGCCCAGTGGGCATGAGGGAGTGACACAGGAGGGGAGGGGGAAGAGGACTGGCCATGATCTGCAGAGTATTGTCATATCCAGGGGTCAGAGTGGAACAGCGGAAGGGTAAACACCTGTGGGACGGTGACTTAGGTGTGTTATTGTCACGAGTACCGAGGTACAGCGAAAAGCTTTGCTATTCAACCAGGTTAGATAGACCATACATAAATGCAAGCGGGTGCTGGAATTGATCCAACTGGATGGAGTGAATGAACCGTGGGGTTGGGATGGAGGGGGTGACCTGGCAGATTTGAGCTCAAGAGAGGAGCGTGGTCATCCCTCTGCATCTGCAGTTCTTTCCTTTGCATTCAGAATCGTATGTCCAATGCATCTGGAGATGGTCAGTGGTACAGGGAGGGGCATGTAAAGGGTGGACACCAGGGAGTGAGAGGTAATGGGTGCCACTCTGCTTGATGCACAGAGACCGTACCTTAAATCTCTTGGTGTCGATGCCACTGTCGTCACCCCAGTGCTCGTTCTGATTGTCGTCCATGAGGGCCCCGTCTGAAACATTCTTCAGTGGCCTGCGGAAAGGTACCAGGGATGAGTGCTGTGCCTAAACATCTCAGCTCAGTATCACTCAGCTTAGTTAAAGAGGCCTAACCCCACACGGAGAGATTCCCATGTCCCAGTTACCTCTGGGCATCCTCAGAGAAATGGAGAAGGGAAGAGAAAGGGAGAGAACGACACACAGTGGAATGGAGAGGGCGAATGTGCGTAGAGTGTGTGAGAAAGCAGAGGAGAGAGTCATTGAATGTGGGTGAGAGACGATTGCTATTTCTCCCTCAGAATTGACATTGAGGAAGGACATTCTTGCCATAAAGGGAGTGCAGAGAAGGTTCACCAGACTGATTCCTGGGATGTCAGGACTTTCATATGAAGAAAGACTGGATAGACTCGGCTTATACTCACTAGAATTTAGGAGATTGAGGGGGGATCTTATAGAAACTTATAAAATTCTTAAGGGGTTGGACAGGCTAGATGCAGGAAGATTGTTCCCGATGTTGGGGAAGTCCTGGCCAAGGGGTCACAGCTTAAGGATAAGGGGGAAATCCTTTAAGACCGAGATGAGAAAAACATTTTTCACACAGAGAGTGGTGAATCTCTGGAATTCTCTGCCACGGAGGGTAGTTGAGGCCAGTTCATTGGCTATATTTAAGAGGGAGTTAGATGTGGCCCTTGTGGCTAAAGGGATCAGGGGGTATGGAGAGAAGGCAGGTACGGGATACTGAGTTGGATGATCAGCCATGATCATATTGAATGGTGGTGCAGGCTCGAAGGGCCGAATGGCCTACTCCTGCACCTATTTTCTATGTTTCTATGACATCTCGGGGTTTTACCGATTGTGGACATGCGATGAAGGACCAGGTAGAAGTAATTTGGTGAATTATTTTAAAAACTGGCACATGGAATGAGTTAAGTAAAGGTTTTTACATCTCAGTAGTTAGGAATAAGCTGGACAGCCTCATGTCTGGGGTAATTTACTGGTCAGCGTGTTCCAAATCTGTGACAGAAATCGTCCAATCAAATTTCCAATGCAAGATCTGAATTTCTAAATATTTGCAAAACAGAAGCTTTAACAGTCTTTATAAATCAGTTGTTCAATCTTAAATGTGATTTTTTTCCCCCTCTGGAGTACACAAGGCTGAGGGGAGATTCGTTAGAAGGATGTAAAACTGTTAGAGGCATAGTGGGAGGGGAAAAGTGTAAAGGAGATGTGTGGGGCAATTTTTTTACATTGAGAGTGGTCGGTGCCTGGAACGCACTGCCAGATACAAGTGACATTTAAGAGGCTTTTAGATGGGCATGTGTATTTGCAGGCAATAGGGGGGGGTGGGGGTGGGTGGGGGGGGGGGGGGGGGGGGGGGGGGGGGGTGCAGGATTATGTGCGGCCAGAGGAGATGAGTTTAATTTGGCATCATGGTTGGCACAGACATTGTGGGCTGAAGGGCCTGTTCCCCTGTGTTTTACTGTTCTATGTTCAATATTGTATGGAGGTTGCCTTCATTGGTTTTTTTAGTCAGAGGGTGGTGAATCTGTGAGATTCATTGCCACAGAAGACAGGTCAATGGATATTTTTAAGACAGAGATCGATCAATTCTCGATTAGTGCGGGTGTCAGGGGTTATGGGGAGAAGGTAGGAGAATGGGGGTTCGAGCAGGAGAGGGAAAGATAGATCAGCCATGATTGAATGGCGGAGTAGACTTGATGGGACGAATGGTCTAATCCTGCTCCTGGGATTTATGAACTTATGAAAGAACGGTTCAATGAATTAGTTTAAAATGATGAAAGACGGAGATGGAGTAGATAGAAACAAATATTTCCAGGATTAAGAGACTGTAGAATTGGATCCAGAAATAAAATTATACAGAGAGCAGGAAAATCCAGTTTATACAGTATGGTTTCTGCAACAGTTAGACAGAAGCATGTCAACACTTATCATAGGATTACTCCTGCATTTTGTGTCTATTAATGGATTGGATCCTGGAGAATAAGGGGGATAGAAGTCGGGTTAGTAAGAATGCTACTCATGTAGAGGAGCAGCATGGACTGGGGATAAATCTGACGAGAGATATCGAGAGACACAGAGCGGGAACAAGGGGTAGATTCCCAGCATCAGTGCTTTTATTTGTGACTTTACCCGCTGGTCTCTAAAAAATTATTTTATCTTCTGGCCTCCTGACACATTTATTTATTATAGTTGTTTATCTGCAAAACATGCACTGTCCAGTATACACGCCTAAACTGGAGGCTGGGCACTGAATGTACATGTTCAAAAGTGGCTGAGATAAGAAAATGAAGGTAATGAACTGAGGGGAAAAATGCCCAGATAGCCAGAGAGACAGACAGACAGACAGACAGACAGACAGACAGACAGACAGACAGACAGACAGACGGCAGGAGGGAGGTGGCTGGACTGGCACATATGACAGACAGACAGACAGACAGACAGACAGACAGACAGACACAGATAAACACACTCGCAAGGGGACAGTGAAGGATGGTGAGGCAGACAGGGAAGCAGACACAGCGTCTGGCAGACAGGCACGTAGACATGCTCAAACATAGAGGCAGAAGGGGAGAGTCTGACAGTCTAGACGCAAACAATCACCCGCAGTAGCCGGACACTGGACTCTGACATTTGGAATTACAAAGAAACGAAAGCTCAGGAACAGTCCGCTGAGTTTAACCGATCTATGGCCGGGCTCAGGGATCTGGTGGAGCTGTGGTAGTTGGTGAGAGGAAGGGGCTGCACACAGAATCAATGCTACACAATGCCCCTCGCTAACCTAGAGAGAGGACCCCTCCCACGGGGGCCCTTTACACTGAGCTGCTTCAATAATCACACGCCTTCAGAACGGACAGGTTATGGCTGAACGTTAAAACGGCCAGCGCACGGAGACGTCGGCAGTCTCCTTAATCCGGCTCCACCTCTGGGGACCAGAGAAGCCATGCAGCAGCAAACGGGGTAAGTAAGGCCCGACTTACTTCAGCCCGACGGAGTCCTCGCCCACCGGCTCGCGACGCTTCTTCTTGCTCGACTCGGTGACCTTGAAGCCTTCGGGGAACCAGAGCTGCCCGTGCTCGCGGTGCCGTTTGCGAGACACCAGCACCCCCATGCCAATGAAGGCGAGGAAGATGAGCACCGACACCACCACGTACATGGGGTAGAGGTTGACGACAGGCAGATTCCCTTTACCTGTGGACAGCGGAGGAGGTGGAACTCATCAATCTGTACGGCGTGATCCCGGAGCAGAGAAAGAGGGAGGGGAGGTCTGGGTGGAGGGGCACGGAGAGGTGGGGCGCGAGATACAGGGAGAGGCCCCGATGGGGAGAGACAGTGAGCAGGAGGGACGGAGGGGAGAGAGAGAGAGAGAGAGAGAGGGAGAATGCCAGCGAGCAGCAGCAGGAGCGAAAACCGCGAGCGTTACTGTTTGCACATACGCACAAAAAAAAAATTACGATTCAGTCAGTGTTATAAAACAAGGTCAGTTAAACGGAGGATAATCAGAATGCAACCGAAAAAAATTGTGAGAGAGAAACGTCCCAAAACGCTCCCAGGGTTTGTTGTCTTTCCTTTAGACTTGGAGAAAGTCGAACTCTTCTCCCTCTCGCGAAGGGAAAGGATTTAGCGATCATCAAATTAGTGCAGTGGTATTAATCTGTGGAAAGCCTAGGAATTACAGATGGATTCCAACTACAAAGACATCAACTTCTCCAGCACGCCGATCAATTCTTTCTTTTGCTTTAATGATTTGGCAGTTGATAATGGGTTAGGAGATGCCCTTCGAGATGTCGTTAATTATACCGTTGGAAAACACACCATTTTACCCCGTCTCCTCTCCTCTCCCTCGCCCTTCTCGAGTTGGGGGGGAGGTGGGGCTGATCATCGAGGGAGAAGGGGAGCTCACACTTACTTTTCACAACCTCTATCTTGTACGGGAGCTGCAGACTGCCGCGGGACGCCATGGCGCCCAGGAACGCTGCCACATCGGTCGCACTGCTGAAGCAGTCGGAGAACGTCTGGTAACATTGACGGTTGTCAATCTCCAAGAAAACGATTGATCTTGAGAAGGAAAACATAAAGATCGCAAATCGATATCGTGCCATCCAAGCGTTTTACAGCTAATGAAATGTTGTTGAGGAGCGTAGACACTCCCCGTGAGGTATGAATCCCAGCGGGCACTGGTGAACCTCATCCAGAGCGCTGCACCCACATGTCTGTGTGGGCCCTCAACACTAAATCACCCAGGTGTTGCTAATACAGTCACTGTGCCAACGGGTCCTCTGTATGTTCTTTAGTTTATTTTGATTTAGAGATACCGGCCTATACCGAATAGAAACCGGCCCTTCGGCCTATCGAGTCCATGCCGACCAGCGATCACCCCGTACACTAGCACCATCTTACACTCCAGGGACAATTTACATTTTTTACTGAAGCCAATTAACCCACAAACATGCACATCTTTGGAGTGTGAGAGGAAACCGGAGCACCCGGAGAAAACCCACACAGTCACAGTGTGAACGTACAAACTTTGTACAGACCTATAGATCGAACCCGGGTCTCTGGCGCTGTAAGCCAGCACCTCTACCGCTGCGTCATCGTGCCACTCACATGTGTGTGTTAGTGTGTGTGCGTTAGTATGTGTGCGTGTGCGCTAGTGTGTGTGCACTAGTGTGTGTACGCGCTAGTGTGTGTGGCCTAATGTATGTGTGTGCTAGTGTGTGTGTGCTAGTGTGTGTGTTCGCCAGGATGTGTGTTAGTGTGTGTGTGCTTGTGGGGTGTGTGTGTGTGTGCTTCACAATAAGACCAAGTGCAGCATCATGGAGATCCTGACCCTACACTCATCCAGAGACACCAGCAGCAACTTTATCATGTTACTAAACAGCTACATATTTCAGAACATGTATGCAGGTTCATGGTATCTTGGTGGACAGTGGCCATGGTCCATTCAGGCAGTCGGTGGACACACACTCGATAAATGTCTTTGACATTAAAACGCCATTGTTATCCGAGAATTCACTCCTCTGCTCTCAGTTTCCGACCCCCTTTAATCTCCTCACTTCTGGCCTCACTTCCACCCAATGTGGGAAGCCAGGACTCAAGGTCACTAGTATAAATAGCCAGTGTGACCATCAGGGTTGACACGTACCCTTGGACTTCTTGCTCCTCCAGCTCTCTGCGGGCCCTCGGGTTCACCATCGTGTAGAGGGAGCGCTTGACGTTGGTGAAGATGCCGGTGAGCTGGCTGTTGACGTCCTCCACCGATCTCTTCACGTGGTGCTTGTGCAGTTCCGCCTCGTTCCCAAAGTAAGGGTAGACCATCTCGTCGCCTTCGGGGTGCTTCTTGAACTTGACGTTGGTGTGGAGGACGCGGCTGAGCTCGCGTAGGAAGCTGACCGAGTCGTTGCGGAGCTGCTCGGGGGGAACCAGCACGATCAGCACCAGCGTGCCGTCCGCCAGCTTCTCCGGCTTGTCGTTGGCGCAGTCCAGCCCGTCCCACTCGCACTCCATGTTGTTGCAACCCTGGTCGCAGTGTCCGTCCCCATAATGGTCCTTGCAGTACTGGTCGTAGAGTGGGCTGTGGGCGGGGACAAGCAACAGCTCCTTACTTTGGGGGCAACATCTCAACGGCACATCAACACGGATGTGTTGTACATCCCTCCATCCCAACAAGCCATCCCACTATCCCAGTCCATAATCCTACCCCCCCCATCCCATCCTTCAATCCCAACGTACAAATAACCCCACCATCCCAGTCCATAATCCAACTAAACCATCCCAACATCTCATCCCACTAAACCATCCCAACAACCTATCCCACCAAATCATCTCACCATTCTATCCCACTATAACATACCCCCATCACCCCACTATTCCAATCCGTAATCCGTGCCCAAGTCCATCCCATTATTCTATCCCATAATCCCATCCTCACGAGGACCTTCTCCCCCTCAACTTCCCAACATATCCACTCCTCCCTTTGGTTCCTCGTTCCGCTTCATTCTTTCTCTCTCTCTTTCCCGTCCTCCTTCACTTCCTGAGCAGAATGGAAACCTTCACTCCCTAAGTTAGCCCTCCCCCTCCTGCCCCCACCCACCCACCAGCCGCTGCCTCAGTGCTCGCTGCCCCTTTGTTACCGTTCTCCCTCTACCCCTCCACACCAGCCTTGGCTCAGTGCCCACGTCTCTGTGTACCCCCCACCACCCTGCCCGACCTCACCAGCCTCACCATGAACCCGTGCCCATTGCTCTTTGTTACCCCCCCTTTACCCCCCACCTCACCAGCCTTGGCCCGGTGCCCTCTGGTCACCCCCCTTATCCCCACCTCACCAGCCTTGGCCCGGTAACCCAGTGCCCACCACCCTGGTTGCCCCCAGCTCCCTGCAGCCAGACTCACTTGCACTGCGACTCCATGCTCTGACAGTCGAAGCCGTCGTACAGGCAACCGGGGTTGTTACATTGCTCGTCGCATTTGCCGTCACCGAAGTAGCGCCAGCACTGCAAGGCCTGCGAGCAGTTCTTCCAGGGGTCGGTGAAGTTGAGGGAGCAATCGCCACCGTCCCAGCCGCAGGCGTGGCTGTTGCACCGGGCCTCGCACACGCGGTTGGCGGCAAGCCGGCTGCACTGCGGGTTCTCACAGCCCACCTCCATGTCAGGGGGCAGGGTGATGTCCTGACCCCGGCCCCCCACAAACTCGTAGTCCAGGATGAAGCACTGCAGCCCGTTGAAGCGGGGCGGGCAGCGGCAGCGGTAGAAGGGCTCGGCGGTCGTCCGCTCGCACGTGCCGCCGTTGTAGCACGGCTGCGACTCGCACGGGCTGCTGGTGGGCTGGCGGCAGTCGGGACCCCCTCGCCCCGGGGTACAGGCGCAGTACGGCAACCCCCCCGCGCTCACCATGCACGTCCCACCGTTACGGCAGCGCAGGATCCTGCACACACTCGCCTGGTTCTCGCACGATGCTCCCTCGTAGCCCTGCAGGGGAACGGGAGAGGTCACACTGTGATAGGAGCAGAATCAGGCCATTCGGCCCATCATGATTGGGGATGATCAGCCAAGATCATATTGAATGGCAGTGCTGGCTCGAAGGGCCTAATGGCCTACACCTGCACCTATTGTCTATGTTTTCATCATACAATATCATATAACTTTATTTATCCCGCAGATGTGGAGTCCAAGTCAGTGGATATTTTTAAGGCGGTGATAGACTCCTGATTAGTACGGGGCTTCAGGGGCTATGGGGAGAAGGCAGGAGAATGGGGTTGACAGGGAAAGATAGATCAGCCATGATTGAATGGCGGAGTAGACTTGATGGGTTGAACGGCCGAATTCTGCTCCCTGAATTTATGAGCTTATGACCACAACAAATGCACAGGACAACTGAGTAAATGCACCTCATGTGAGGAGGGGGGGGGTGTGAAGAAGATGGGGGTGTGAAGAGGAGGGGGGTGCGGGGGGGGGTGAGGGGTCACTCACCGAGGGGCAGCGACAGATGAAACCGCGGGCAGTATTCCCGGCGACGGAGCAGGTCCCACCGTTGCGGCACGGCCGGCTGATGCAGCCGTCAAACACCCGCTCACACCGGACACCTGCCGGGGCAGAGGGGGCAACAAGTCAGTGGTGCTGCACGGCGAGGGTCAGAGGTCGAAATGCACCCCTCCCCATCCCCGTCCCACCCCCCCCATTTCCCCGTCCACCCCCACCCCTCCGGCCATCTACCCCCCCCCCCCACCCCGTCGAATGCCACCCATCCCCATCTGTCCCCTCGTCCCCCTCTTCCCGTCCTACCCCTCCCTCCTCCCCATTCGGTTACCTCCCCATCCGCTGCCCCCACCCCTCTGACCATTGCCCCACCTCCCCGTCTGTTCCCACTCCCACCCCCTCCCTCCACCTATCCCCTCTCTGTCCTTTGCCCCTCTCCCAGTTCACTCCACTCCCCATCCCCTCCCAACTCCCCTCCCCACCTCATCCACTTGCCCCTCACCCTGCCCATCCGCTCCCTCCCACTTCCTTTGCCCCCCTTTCAGTCCCCCCCCCCCCATCTTCTCCAGTTCCCTGCCCTTCCCATTCCCCCCACATTCCTCACTCTCCCCCCCCCCCCCCCCCCCCCCACCGCCGTGCTGCACCCTGACCTGTGAATCCCGGGCGGCATTCGCAGCGGAAGGCGTTGATGAGCTGCACACAGTTCTGGGTGCCGCGCGGCTCGCAGGGGTTGGACAGGCACTCGTTAACGTCGCCCTCGCAGTGCTCCCCCACGAAGCCGGCGGGACAGATGCAGCTGTAGCTGCCCACCCGGTCCACGCAGAGGCCCTTGTTGAAGCAGCGGGGCTCCTGGGTCAGCGAGTCCAGCGGGGGGCTACAGTCATCCAGGTTGATCTCACAGTGCACACCTGTGGGAGGAGAGAGAGAGAGAGAGAGCAGACGTCAGGAAAGTCAGGAAACATGGCAGCTCCATCTGCTCACAAGGATGAGGGGGAAGATCTTATAGAGACATATACAATTATAAAAGGACTGGACAAGCTAGATGCAGGAAAAATGTTCCCAATGTTGGGCGAGTACAGAACCAGGGGCCACAGTCTTAGAATAAAGGGGAGGTCCTTTAAGACTGAGGTGAGAAAAATCTTTTTCACCCAGAGAGTTGTGAATTTATGGAATTCCCTGACACAGAGGGTAGTGGAGGCCAAGTCACTGGATGGATTTAAGAGAGAGTTAGATAGAGCTCTAGGGGCTAGTGGAGTCAAGGGATATGGGGAAAAGGCAGGCACGGGTTATTGATAGGGGACGATCAGCCATGATCACAATGAATGGCGGTGCTGGCTCGAAGGGCCGAATGGCCTCCTCCTACACCTATTTTCTATGTTTCTAAACCCAGTCTCCTGCCTTCTCCCAATAACCTTTGACACCCGTACTAATCGGGAATTCGGCGATATCCGCTTTAAAATTCCCCACCTCCCTCCCCTCTGCCCAAGCGCCAACCAACACCCCTCATCTTGCACAAAGACTAGGACTGGGTGGGGATGGGAGGGTGTAATGGAGGAACCTTCTCGTGCAGGAAGCCTGGCAGAGACAACCCCAAGTCTTGTCCCCGACAACTAGACCAGTGACTGAAGGCCGGATGGGGGTTCGGGTTAGCCGGGTCACAACTTTCAAACAAGGGTTAGACACAAAATGCTGGAGTAACTCAGCAGGACAGGCAGCAGCTCTGGAGAGAAGGAGTGGGTGATGTTTCAGGTCGAGACCTTTCTTTTTCAGACTGAGAGACGGGAGAGAGAGACGAGAAATATGGAAGGGTAAGGTGTGAAGACGACAGATCAAAGCAGACGATGATCACGGAAATGTAAGGCAGAGATCGATAGAATTTTGACTAGAACAGGTGTCAGGGGTTATGGGGAAAAGGCAGGAGAATGGGGTTAGGAGGGAGAGATAGATCAGCCATGATTGATGGGCCGAATGGCCTGATTCTTCTCCTCTCGCTCATGACTTGTAACAGGGGAGCGTGCAGAGCTGTTGGACACAGATGTTCACGGTGATCCTACCTTGAGTGCCCCGTGGGCAGGAGCATTTGAAGGTGTTGGTGAGGTCGATGCAAGTGCCCCCATTCTGGCAGGGATGTGAAAGGCATTCGTTGATCTCCTCCGAGCAGTTGATTCCATGATAGCCAGCAACACACTGCAGGTGATCGGATGGGAGAGAGAGAGAGAGGCTGGTGACTAACCCACTCTGACCGGCAAGAACCACATCTGCATTATTCCAAGAAATCGGAGCAGACACTCTTCCGTGGGATGTTGACGAATGGAACATCTGCCTCCATAGTGCCTTGGCCACAGGACCAAGCAAGCCACAGCCGATACTGGATCATTGTGACCACCTTTCCTTGATTATCATTGCTTTTTGCATATCTTTCATTCATTTGTCCAGTGTACCTTCTATATCTCTCGTTTTCCCTTTCCCCTCAGTCTGAAGCCTTCATGTCGAGACTGAGAGTCAGGGGAAAAGGAAACGAGAGAGATAGATGGTGACGTAGAGAGATATATGAAAAAGAACATCTATTATATAGATAATTAATAAATGAATGGTTTTGTACAGAGAGCGTTGATCCAATGCCCTCTGTCATTGACCACACGCACTGGACCGTAATCACACCGCCCGCACGCCCACTCACCTCACAGGAGTAGCCGCCCAAGTAGTCCGTGCAGGTGGCTCCGTTTTGGCAGGGGTTGGGAGCGCACTCGTCCACCTGCTCCTCGCAGTAGCTCCCCGAGTAGCCGGCCTGGCACTGGCAGCGGTGGGTGTTGCCGGCGTCGATGCAGAGGCCACTGTTGCGGCACAACAGGCCCGACTCCAGACCTGGGGAGCACAACGTCAACCAGGAACAGTGAGACGGAGGCAGGGCAGGCGGGTGGGGACAATGGAGAGGGGGGGGGGGGGGGGACACAGGACAGGGAGGTGGTGGGTAAAACTACCTGTGACTGGGTAGCGGTAACAATGGGGTTGGTCGGTGGTCAAATGGTGGAAAGGTTGTTGAAATGGGGGAGGGGAACGGGCTGACGATGGGGGAGGGGTACGATCTGACGATGGGGGAGGGGAACGGGTGGGATACAAAGCGGTGGGGGGGTGGGGAGGGCGTTGTCTACCTTGCTGTTTGGCAGCCACCTCGCAGGAGACACTGGGCACGTCGCAGTAGAGGCCGGTCCAGCTGCTCTGGCAGTCGCAGCGGTAGGTGGTGCCCGTTTGCCAGCACTTGCCGCTGTTCTTGCAGGGAGAGGAGTCGCACCAACGCACCAGGTCCTGGGGAACAACCCGGCTAAAGGTCACCATCGCACCGCACCCACTGCCCACACACACTCACTCCCAGTCCTCACACTCACTCCCACACACACTCATGCACTCCCACGCACACTCATCCTCACACTCACTCCCACTCACACACACTCACTCCCACACACACTCATGCACTCCCACACTCACTCGCTCACACTCACTTAAACGCTCACTCACACTCACTTAAACGCTCACACACACACACACACACTCTCACTCCCACGCACACGCACTCACTCCCACACACACACACTCACTCCCTCACTCTCACTCCCTCCCTCACCGTCCCCATTGCCCTCTCCCACTGGCACAATGAGGTAGTCAATCCGTGGGCAGGGGGTGAGATGCCTGTTCACATGTGGAAGGTCTCGGTGCCCCAGGGTGTGGTGGGGCCAGTGTGTGGGCGGTTTGGGTGGGCAGTACCTACCTGGCAGTTGACCCCAGTGTAGCCCTGTGGGCAGGTACACTTGTAGGTGCCGTAGCTGTCCTGACAGGTGCCCCCGTGCAGGCAGGGCCTGGAGTCGCATTCGTTGATGTCGTGCTGGCAGTAGTTGCCGGTGAAGCCGGTGGGGCAGAGGCACGTGAAGGTGTTGATCCCATCCACACACGTCCCACCATTGAAGCACGAGCTGGAGGGAGGAACACATGTCCACGTAAAAAAGGTTGTGAATTAGGTTGTGAAAGTGGGACAGGCCCTTAACTTCCCTCCGTCTCCCAGAGAGAATCCATCTCCCCACACTGCCTCTTCACCTCACAACATTGCCGCCCCTCTCCCCCCCCCCCCCCCCCCCCCCCCCCCCCAACCTGGCCCCCTCCCCCTCCGCTCGCGGCTGGCTGGCTGCCCTCACCTCTCGGTGCAGTCGGGAGCGTTGTTCTCACAGTGCATGCCACTGAAGCCCAGCGGGCAGGTGCAGGTGTAGCTGTTGACGCAGTCGGTGCAGTTGCCGTCGTTCCTGCACGGGTCACTGGCGCATTCGTTGATGTCCTCTTCACACTTGGGGCCACAAAGCCCGGCAGGCAGAGGCACAGGAAGTTGTTCACCCCGTCCAAGCAGGACGCTCCGTTGTGGCACGGATCTGTGGTTGGATAATGCATGGACTCCCTTACTCCCTGCTCCACACCCCCCACACACACAACCCTCACACCCTTCCCTCCACTACACCCCCTCCACACACTCCCCCCCCCCGCACACACTCCCCCTTCCCTCCCCCCACTACACCCCCCTCCCCCTACACCCCTTCCCACACTACATCCCCCCACACTACACACCCCCCCACCCACACACTACACCCCCCCCCACTACACCCTTCCCTCCACTACACCCCCCACCCACACACTACACCCCCACACACACACCCCCCCCACTACATCCCCCACACACTACATCCCCCCCCACACCCCCTTCCCTCCACTACACCCTTTCCTCTACACCCCCTCCCGCACTACAACCCCCGCACACACTCCCCCCCCACACACACTCCACTACATCCCCCCCACTACTACACCCCACCCACCACCCCCCACACACACTCCCCGCACTACACCCCTTCCCCCCCACTACACCCCCTCCCACTCCCCCCCTACACCCTTCCCTCCACCCCACTACACACCACCCGCCCCCTACTACACCCCCCCCCCACACTACACACCCCCCCACTACACCCGCCCACCCCCCCCCCCACACACACCCCCCGCTACCCCCCCTCCCCCCCCCACTACACTCTACCAACTTAGTTTAGTTTTCTTTTAGTTTTAGAGATACAGCGCGGAAACAGGCCCAGCAAGTCCACTCTGAGCAGCGATCCCTGCACACCAGTACTATCCTACACACTAGTGACAATTTACAATCTTCACCGAAACCAAATAACCCTCAAACCCGCAGGTCTTTGAAGTGTGGGAGGAAACCGGAGCATCCAGTGACAACCTACACGGTCACGGGGAGAACGTACAAACTCCACACACTCAGCACCCATGGTCAGGATCGAACCCAGGCCTCGGGCGCTGTAAGGCAGCAAATTCTACCGCTGCGCCACCGTGCCACCTCAAGCTCATGAACACAAGCCTGGGCCCCAAGCGAAAGATTGGCCGCTCTGTTGAAGTGGCAGCACTGAATAGTTGGAGGGGCATCTCTCTGGGAATAGTCTGCTGTGACAGGGGCAGTACTGGGGGGGGGGGGGGGGGGGGGGGTTCTGCACTGGAATTGAGGCAATTACCTAAAACCCTATGTAAACATAGAACACAGAAAATAGGTGCAGGAGTAGGCCATTCGGCCCTTCGAGCCAGCACCGCCATTCAATATGATCATGGCCGATCATCCACAATCAGTACCCCGTTCCTGCTTCCTCCCCATATCCCTTGATTCCGTTAACCCTAGGAGCTGAATCTAACTCTATGGAGTATTGGAGGGGTGATTCTGATTCATTGGAATGTTTAAGAAGGAACTGCAGATGCTGGAAAATCGAAGGTAGACAAAGGCGCTGGAGAAACTCAGCGGGTGCAGCAGCATCTAAGGAGCGAAGGAAATAGGCAACGTTTCGGGACGAAACGTTGCCTATTTCCTTTGCTCCTTTAGATGCTGCTGCACCCGCTGAGTTTCTCCAGCACCTTTGTCTACCTGATTCATTGCAAGGTCATTGATGAAACGCCCGACCACTGCAGTGGGAATACTGAGCAAGTGCTGCTATCTCCGTTGCGTGACGTGTTCCAATCGGCACGTCTCCATCTGAACTGACCGGTGCTCCATCGGCCCTCTCAGTAAAGTATCCTTGGCATCGCGGGACAAAGGGCTAATGAGCTCCCCCGGCAGCCGGTACCAATATTTCTGTCAGTCCCTGCTTCCCACGCGTCTCTCGCTGCTGCCCTCACCTCCCTCTCCCTCTGCCTCAACTCGTTCCGCCCCTCGCTTACTCACTCACTCGCTCCCTCCCTCGCTCCCTCCCACTTACTGGGCAGGCAGTCGTCCACATCGGTCTCGCAGGTGATGCCGGTGTAGCCCTGGCGACAAACGCACTGGAATCCACCCATTGAGTTCTGGCAATTGGCTCCGTTCTGGCACGGACTCTTCACACACTCGTTCACGTCCTTTTCACAGGTCTGGCCTAGAGATAGCGGAGACTCAGTCAAGAGCAGACACCACATCCTGCGCTCTGTATCTTCCCCTTTGCTCTACCTACTGCACTGGAGTTTGACTTGATAATATTCATGTACAGTGTTCTCTGATATGGTTCGATCGCGGGCGAACAAAAGCCTATCCTGCTCTCACCCCAACCACGCCAAGGACTGCTCTCACCCCAACCATGGACTGTTTACCCTCCTACCATCCGGGAGGCGCTACAGGTCTCTCCGTTGCCGAACCAGCAGGTCGAGGAACAGCTTCTTTCCGGTGGCTGTCACTCTACTCAACAACGTACCTCGGTGACTGCCAATCACCATCCCCCCCCCGGACACTTATTATTTTTTTTATTCAAATCGTTTGCTATGTCGCTCTTCAAGGGAGATGCTAAATGCATTTCGTTGTCTCTGTACTGTACACTGACAATGACAATTAAAATTGAATCTGAATCTGAATCTGAATCTGAATCTATCACTCTGTCTCAGTTCATATGACAATTAGTAACCTAAATCTAAACCTAAACTTCTGTGTTCAGCATGTCTAAGGAAGAACTGCAGATGCTGGAACAATCGAAGGTAGACAAAAAATGCTGGGGAAACTCAGCGGGTGAGGCAGCATCTATGGAGAGAAGGAATAGGCGACGTTTCGTCTCCATAGATGCTGCCTCACCCGCTGAGTTTGTCCAGCATTTTTTGTCTGCCATCTGTGTTCACCAGACTCTGCTGCAATGTCCTATCTCTTGTTCATTTTTTTTAGAGATACAATATGGAAACAGGCCCTTTAGCCCAATTAGTCCATGCCGGCCATTGATCACTAGTCACCCTAGTTCTATGTCAAAGTTTCATTCACACCATAAACACTAGAAGCCAATTAACCTATAAGCACACCTTTGTGGGATGTTAGAAGAAGTTGGAGCACATGGGGAAAGCCCACATGGCCACAGAGACAACGTGTGTGTGTGTGACAGTGTGTGTATGTGTATGTTGCGCAAGCCTCTATGTGTGTGTGCTGTATAGGGATCTGTGTAGTGTGTGTGTGGCGTGCTGTGTGATACTGTGTGTGTGTGTGTGTGTGTGTGTGTAGTGCTGTGTGTGTGTGTGACGGTGTGTGTGTGTGTGACGGTGTGTGTGTGTGTGTGACACTGTGTGTGTGTGTGTGTGACACTGTGTGTGTGTGTGACACTGTGTGTGTGTGTGTGTGACACTGCATGTGCGTGAGCTGTGCGGGGCTCTTTGTGTGTGCTGTGGGTGCACTGTGTGTGTGTGTGACACTGTGTGTGTGTGTGTGACACTGTGTGTGTGTGTGATACTGTGTGTGACACTGTGTGTGCTACTGTCCGTGACACTCTGCTCCACACAGACTGCGTTGCCGATGACGACCACCCTGCCGGTCCGCTCACCTTGCCACCCGTCCGGACAGCCGCACGAGAAGTTTTCGTAATCCTCCGACTCATGGCAAACGCCCTGGTTTTTACACGGCTGCCTGGCGCAGGGGGCCAGCACATCCTCACAGTTCACTCCTGCACACGAGAGGAACACCATTGATGATCGTGGGCAAGCAACGTACAACATGGTCAGCACTGCTGGCATTGTGCCCACCCCCGGGGTAACAGAGCCCACCCTCCCCTGGGTAACAATATGCACCCCCCCCCCCACTGGTAACATTGCCCCCCCCCCCCCCCACCCCACAGGTGCCCCCCCCCCCCACAGGTAACAGTGCCCCCCCATAGGGGTCAGCAGTGTGTAGGGGCAGGTGTGGCTCAGTTTCGCTCTGTTAGGGTTGAGCATAAATTCATAAATTCAAAGAGCAGAATTAGGCCATTCGGCCCATCAAGTCTACGTCATCCAATCATGGCTGATCTATCTTCACCTCTCAACCACATTCTCCTGCTTGCTACGCGAACTGATCAAGAATCTTTCTATCTCTGCCTTAAAAATACCCATTGACTTGGCCCCCACAACTGCCTGTGGCAATGAGTTCCACATAAAACAGAGGGATTACCCTGTGAAAACTCCACCCCTGCACGGCGGGGTACAGGTTAAATCCGGGGGATTCCCCCAGACACAAATACTCTCTGCATGTCCCATCATTTGATGGTTAACCATGGGTGGATTGTTGTGCAGAAAGTGTCACTGCTGGTACCAGCCGACAAGGTGACCCAGACCGCCACTGGGACCACTGCATGTGAAGTGTGGAGCTAACACTGATCTCAGCCCCACCACTGGCCACGCGGTCAGCCAGCTCGGAGACTGACCCTTCGGACTTCCCACCCGCGGGATCTCAGTTAGTTTAGTTTGGAGTAATTCTACACAAATCCCATTATATTCTGGCTGCACAGTCATCAACTTCCCCTGGATTATCCCACTCACTGACACACAAGGGGGCGATTCATAGCGAGGAAATGGCATCAATGAGTTATGGTGGGGGGGGGGTCTCACCGTTAGTGCATTGTCATCTACACAAATCCCATGGGGGGGGGGGGTCATCACCTTCCCCACTGGGAGTGTTCCATCCCACTCACGTGAGACAAAAATGTCGGGAGTGACCTCAGGGGGAGGGGCAAATGGCTGGGGTCAGGGGGTGGCCATTCATAGTCGATGGACATTAAACCGACCAACTGCATGGCATGTGATGGGGGCAAGATGGGGGGGGGGTCAGTCACCAGAGGCAACCCAGCTGGTCAATAAACAATAGACAATAGGTGCAGGAGTGTGGGCCGGCACATGCTCCGGTTCTGGGGGAAGGGGGGGGGGGGGGTAGATGCCGCTTCTGACCATGATCCATCCAATGTGATCATCCCCGGGGGGGGGGGGGGGGGGCCCTGGATGCTGATCCTCCCAATCAGTACGCCTGTTCCTGAGCCTTCTCCCCATATCCCCTCACTCCGCTATTTTTAAGACCCTATGAACTCCCACGGGGGCTCTCTCCATGTGACACGTGCATGTTTCTGCTGCGAACGGCCTCTCAAGGTCCCTCGGGGATGTGGGGGCCCTGTGCAGTGTGTGTGTGGGTGACACTGTGTCTCTGATGTGTGTGTAGTGCTGTGTGTGTGTGTGTGTGGTGGGAGAACATGCGCTCCACCGTCCCTCTGAGGCAGAGAATTGTGGAGTGTGATGGTGTGTGTGGCACACTGCATGTGCGTGAGCTGTGCGGGGCTCTTTGTCTGTGAGAAAAAAGTGTTTCCTCCGTCTCCGTTCTAAATGGTTACTCCTTATTCTTAAACTGTGTGGCCCCTGGTTCTGGACTCCCCCAACATCGGGAACATGTTTCCTGCCTCTAGCGTGTCCAAGCCTTTGACAATCTTATATGTTTCAATGAGATCCCTCTCATCCAATAGTCAATAGTCAATTTAATTGTCATTTGGACCCCTGGAGGTCCAAACGAAATGCCGTTTCGTTTGGATCCTTCTAAACTCCAGAGTGTACAAGCCCAGCTACTCCATTCTCTCAGCATATGACAGTCCCGCCATCCCTTGTAGTCACAGGCGGCTGGAGCTGTGAGGCCACGGATTCGCCAGCAGCACCACCACACCATCCACAAACTGTTCCCCAAAGAGTCAGTGGGTGTGGAACCAAGAACATGTTCCTAGCATTTGCAGCTCTGGGCAATATTTCCCTAAGACAGCTATGTTATTGGGCTAGGAGTCCCACACACACACTGCCCCTCACTGTAGCTGACCCTCCAGCAGGGGTCAGTGGTCACTGGGTTGGGAGCTGAAGCATCACCTTGTGGTTTATTTTCCCCTCAGCTTGGGACCAGAGAGAGAGCCTGGACCAGGGGGTCCCCACTGCCCTGGATGGGAGACGGTCCCTCACCACAGCCGGAGAGATGGACCATTCAATTTGATTTTAAATGACACTGATGGCAATGTGTTGCTGGAACATGAATTTACAATTTGCGTTTGGGTTTAAATGTTCCTGAAGCTGAGGTCCCTCTCGCCTTTGTTGCGTCCTGGCCTTTGCCTTGACGGGTTTGCAGGGAAACACGGCAGAGACAGGAAGGGTGACGGCATTTCCACCGATTGTTCCCCGTGAGCAGCAGGAAGCCGGGAATCAACAGTCCCTCGGCAGGAAACCTGCGCACTGTTTTTTTCCAGCTCCCACCAAACTCGACTCCCCTCCCCACCCCACACTGCACAGCATGAAGCTTTCAGATGGCACAAAGCGTTGGTGCACAGATGGCGGAAGCGGAGGTTGCCCTTGGACCGATTAGCTCACCAAGAACAGTGCCTCTTCAATTGTTAAATAGGAAAGGCAGATATCAGTGGCGTCAGCCCTGCTGTAATCCAGCAGCCTTACATCTGCGTTCTACAGATGGGGCCATGTTTTTGTTTTCCAGAGGCATTGACGGTCAGTGTCTTTTTCCCAGGGTGGAGATGTCAAAGAGCACATAGAGGGCGTCGCTTTTCAGGTGTGAAGAGCAACGTTGAAAGGAGAGTAACCTACTCCTATAAAGGAAGGGTTTAAAGGCGAACTCCTTCAAAGTTTAAAGGAGGAGGAGAAGTCTCCTTCCTCTATAAAGGAGACGTTTCGCCCCAAAGTTTAAAGGATGGGCAATCCTTTTTTACGCAGAATGTGGTAGAACTCGCTGCCAGGGGTGGAGGCAGATATGACAGCGGTGTTTAAGAGCTTCTTAAAGAGGCACATGGATATACAGGGATTGGAGGGATATGGATCATCGTGTTCGGCACAAACTTTGTGGGCCGAAGGGCCTGTTCCTGTGCTGTACTGTTGTATGTTCTGTAACCCAGGCTGGCAAGTCTAACGGAGGTAACTGCCTGCCAGTTGAGGTTAAACTAAGACCACCCCATCCTCTCTACGTTGCACATGGATCTTTAGTCAGAGGGCGGTGAATCTGTGGAGTTCTTAGAATGGGGTTAGGAGGGCGAGATAGATCAGCCATGGTTGAATGGCGGAGTTGGCTTGATGGGCCAAATGGCCTAACTCTGCTCCTATCACTTGTGACCTTATGACATTAAAGATCCCCTTACAGAGAAAAGATTCACCAGGATGATGCCTGGACTTTAGTTATGGGGGAGAAACAGGGCTGCATGTCATCCCTGGATTGAAGGAAGCGCATGTACTCCTGTGTGTGTACCAGGGGATGACCCTGGTCCCAGTCCACTAGCCCCTTGCAAGGTGTCGAGCCCCTGCCTCAGCCCCTTACCTGTGTAGGGCAAGATGCAGTTACACTTGTAGCCCGCCACATCATCGATGCAGCTTCCCTGATTCAGGCAGGGGTTGGACGCACACTCGTTGATGTTTGTCTGACAATTTGGGCCTGAAAGAGGAACAAATGCATCAGCTCAGAAACTGAACAGTGTGAGAGGGAGAGTGGGGCGGGACGGAGAGACAGAGAGGGGAGAGAGGACAGTTTCTTCCCATCTTCGTTTAGCTTAGTGCAGAGATACAAGTCCACAACGAGTCCACGGGCTCACCTCTGAACCCCGGCCGGCAGTCGCACAGGTAGGCGTTGTTCATGTCCCGGCACGTGCCGCCATTGGCGCAGGGCTGCGACTCGCACTCGTTAACGTTCTGGTCGCAGTTGGTGCCGGCCCAGCCGTGGCTGCACTCACAGCTGTACCTGTGGGCACAGACGGGCAGAGTCAGTCCGAGCAAACCCACCACACTGGCAGAGCCAAGCCCCCAACACACGCACACACACACACACCCACACACGCACACGCACAAGCACACCCACGCACATGCACGCACACACACACACACGCACACACCCACACATGCACACGCACAAGCACACCCACGCACATGCATGCACACACACACACACACACACACACCCACACACCCACACACGCACAAGCACACCCACGCACATGCATGCACACACACGCACACACACACACACACACACACGCACACACAACGATACGCGGGGGGGGTGGTCTGGGCAACGCCATCAACCTGCCCCCACCCATCATTTCCAGGGATAGACACAAAAACTCAGCAGGACAGGCAGCATCAATTCTTCAGATTGAAGAAGGGTCTCGACCCGAAACGTCACCCATTCCTTCTCTCCAGAGATGCTGCCTGTCCCGCTGAGTTACTCCAGCTTTTTGTGTCTACCTTCGGTTTAAGCCAGCGTCTGCAGTTCCTTCTTACACATTGCCAGGGCCAAGCTGGCACCAGTATTTTGCAGAATAAAACCCCTTCTTCGTGACCCTTGAAAGTGGCATCACTGGTAGCTGGGGTGGTCAAAAAGACCATACGGCACATTGGCCTTCATCAGTCAGAGCATTGAGAATAGAAGGTAGACAAAAATGCTGGAGAAACTCAGCGGGTGAGGCAGCATCTATGGAGCGAAGGAAATAGGCAATGTTTCAGACGAAGAAGGGTTTTGGGCCGAAACGTTGCCTATTTCCTTCACTCCATAGATGCTGCTGCACCCGCTGAGTTTCTCCAGCACTTTTGTCTACCTTCGATTTTCCAGCATCTGCAGTTCCTTCTTAAACATTGAGAATAGAAGTTGGGAGGTCATGTTGCAGTTGTACAAGACATTATTGTGGCCACATTTTGAGTATCGTGTCCAGTTTTGAGCACTGTGTTGCAGGAAAGATGTTGTCAAGCAAGTTTTTGGATTGCGGGAGGAAACCGGAGCACCCGGAGGAAACCCACGCGGTCACAAGGAGAACGTGCAAACTCCTCACAGACAGCACCTGAAACCTGGTTGGAGTCCGGGTATCTGGCTCTGGGTGGCAGCATTTCTCCCAGCTGTGCCACCGTGCTGACCTATAGTTAAAAGGTAATACGCGGTGCCAGGAACTGCTTCAGTAGAATTTCACTCGAAATGCAGAAATTCTTACATTATAATCGTTGCACTCTTGTACTTGGGCACGATTGTGCGTATGTGTAGCATGGTTGTAGGGGATAGTATGCAGAATTACACAGTGTCGCGGGACAAGTGATAATGAAGGGCCATCAACTATTGAATAGCAGGGTTTGGATATTGAGTAGAGCACCCTGCACACATCCCGTTAAACGTCCCCTAGGTGTGACTATCCCACCCCGCCCCGTCGCTGCCCAGCGGCGGCTACACACCCATTGAGGTTGTCCCTGCAGTCTCCGTGGATGCAGGGGTTGCTGTTACACTCGTTCACCTCCGAGAAGCACACCAGGTCGTGGTAGCCCTCGGGGCAGATGCAGGTGAAGCTGTTGATCGCATCCTGGCACGTCCCTCCGTTGTGACAGGGGTTCGACACACACTCGTCGATGTTGACGTTACACATGGGCCCTGCAACACACAGTCAAAACATTCATATTAACAAGGACAGCAATGAATAAATGAATATCAATCAGCCCCGCGGTGCCAAAACATGCGCGTTAATCTCATTGTGTTGAATGCGTGGGACGCAGACATGAATATTAATAAGGATCATCGTGGCAAATAAATGAATGGCATTAAAGTAATCAGTGCAAATCAATGCACATTTTTGGATGTGGGAATATTGTGGCACCAAGTGTCACAGAGTCCTGCAGCCACACACTGTGACTGACATCAATGCAGCAAAGGATCAAAGCCTTTTCCCAGAGGGGTCAGGTTGTCAGCTGGTGCCCGATCCGGAGCAGGGAGAGGCAGCATTCCCGACTACTGGGAGCGGCCCAGGGCAGGGTTAGTGTGTGTGTGGGACCTGTACCCCAGTGAGGGTCAGTGTGTGTGTGTGTGTGGGACATGTACCCCAGTGAGGGTCAGTGTGTGTGTGTGTGTGTGGGACCTGTACCCCAGTGAGGGTCAGTGTGTGTGTGTGGGACCTGTACCCCAGTGAGGGTCAGTGTGTGTGTGTGGGACCTGTACCCCAGTGAGGGTCAGTGTGTGTGTGTGGGACCTGTACCCCAGTGAGGGTCAGTATCTGCAGGAGGAGGAGGAGGAGGAGGAGATACCCAGAGATAGTCGCTGAAACACTGTCCCTGATTCAGTGTCTCCCGTCCCGCTACTTCTCGGTACTTCCCAACTAAAGTTCAACCACGTCGCTGCCTGACGGATTCGGGAGTGACGTGGAGTGAATAGATTCTCTTCAGAGTTAAATCTCTCCTGACCACCAACACAAAAGGAGCAACATTCGAGGCCTGGGATTTCTCATGTTACGGGCTTGTCTTTTGCTTTACCTGCCCCAGATCTTTGAAAGCATCGCGCGGAGCGGTGGCGAGGCTTGGCGCTGAAACCCAATCCAGCAGATGGGCCGCTGTAGAATAATGGGCCCATTATTGAGTCTCCCTCCTCCACGGCTCTGTACTCTGTACCCCCTCCTCGCAGCCCCTGCTGGGTGAGTCTGGTGCGGTGGTGAGTGTTGTGTGGGGGTGGGGAGGGCAGGGGGGGGGTGGGGCGGACAGGCATCCCAAATCCCCACCTGATAGACCCACTGCCTCGCAGCACCGGAGACCCTGATTCAATCCCGTCCTCGGATGCTGTCCGTGTGGAGTCTGCACGTTCACCCTTGTTACCCATGTGGGTTTCCTCCGTCCGGGTGCTCTGGTTTTCTCCCACAACCTCAAGATGTTTGGGGGGAGTAGGTGAATGAGTTGGCCCTCTGTAAACGGCTCCTCGTGTGTAGGGGGAGTGGATGTAACAGTGGGACAACGTAGAACTAGCGTGAATGAGTGAGTTGATGGTCGCCGTGGTCTCGATGGACTGAAGGACCGGTTTCCGTCGAAGATAGGCACAAAATGCTGGGGTAACCCAGCGATGCTGGCAGCCTCTCTGGAGAAAAGGAATAGGTGACGTTTTAAGTTGAGGCCCTCCCTCCTCCAGTGTCTGATGAAGGGTCTCGGCCCGAAAAGTCACCCGTCCCTTTTCCCCTGAGATGCTGCCTGACCCGCTGAGTTACTCCAGCATTTTGTGTCTATCTTTGGTGTAAACCAACACCTGCAGTTCCTTCCCACACACGGTCTGTTTCCGCGCTGTGTCTCTGAACTACGGGAGGGGGGAGCGAGGAGGTGTGAGGGGAAGCGGGGAAAGGGAGAGAGGGAGAGAGAGAGAGTGTGCGAGTATGAGAGCACGCACTGAGTCTGGGAGAGGGAACACGATACTCCTGAGAGTCGCCGAGCTCGGCCTGATTGATGACAGTGGCTCTTTTCACTCTGGCTCCTCCACTTACCTGCTCCCATTGACTGGGCCTGGCCACAGCCGCCGTTGCCCTGGAAACGGCAACTCCAATGCTTCTGCTCGGCCTTACGGCCTAGTAAAATTGTATTGAATCCATCCCATTTGTGAGTAGCCAACTTAAAAGGGGGTGGGTGTGGGGCCCACTGGTGGCAAGGACTGTGCCCGCTGGGCGATATGGTGTGGTCGGGCCCAGAGACATGGGGCTCCGTCTCTCTCTGTTCACAGTGAGGGGGTGACTGTACCTCAGGGGCAAAAGTGGGGAGGCAGAATGTAGGGGTCACGGGCGACTGAAGGGAGAA